>NC_056751.1:773002210-773302210 GCF_019279795.1 Protopterus annectens
TGCCTTGTTCAACACTCACGCCTGACTGTCACAGCTCTTCCCTCACACAATCTGTCCACCTCTTTGCTGGATGCCCTTGTTTCCTCTTGCCTTCGTCCTGTCTGTCCCAAATCTTCTTGATCAGATAATCTTCTTCTTTGAATTTTGGCCTATCTTCTGCCCCAAAGATATTCAACAAATGCTTTGCTCTAGTCATTGGCTTTTGCAAGACGACGAGTTCAGATCTTTCCCTGCCTGGATGATGATCTCATTCAGTCTTCTTCCCCAGATGCTCTCCTTCTGAATCTCAAGTTTACTATTGCCATGTTACAGAGTCTGGGATTCACCATAATCTTCCAGAAATCAGTTCTGATGCCTTCTCTGGATCGTATTTTCCTTGATTGCAGGCTTCAGACCATCCCCGTGCTGACATCCCTGCCTACCTCCAAGACCTTGTCCCTCACTGCCTTTTTCTGGTCTCTTCATCTTCTGGCTTCCGTCATGGCCAAGGAATTTCTTAGGGTCCTCAGGCTTCCACCATTGCCATGCTCCTTCTGGCCAGGCTTCACATGAGAAAGCTTCAGTAGTACTTCAGGTCAGTGTGTCTCCAACATTACTTCAAGTCATTGCGTCTCCAACATTGCCACTCCCTGGATATCCTAGTACCCTTCCTTCCCTGTCTAAAGCTTGAGCTTCAGTGGTGGATTCATAAATTTTCTCTATACCCAGATCTTCTTTTCCAAGCTCCAGTCCCAACTCAAAGGCTCTTTACAGACACCTCAGACGGGGAAAGGGGGGGCCTCCTTTGGCTCTATCAAGGTTCAGGGTCTCTGACCTCTTTATCAAATGTCAGACCACATTAATATGAAGGAGATGAGGGCTCTTCTTTCCTCCTGGGCCCCTCAAAATTTTCAAAGACAATACCACATTGATGTGGTCTGTCAACAAACAAGGGGATACGGGGTCCTGTCTTTCTTACAGACTAGCTCTTCAGGCCTGGGATCTAGCTTTCCATTATCACGTTACTCTTCAGGCAGTTTACATTCCTTGGAACACAATCTAGTGGCAGACTCCTTGAGCACTTCCAGTATACAAGCTCATGATTGGCTGCTTCTCGGAGATGTATTCCTGGAAATTGTCCATCCATGGGGTATGCCTCTGGCAGATTTTTTGGCTTCCACTCTGAACAGACAACTTCCTCTAGTCTGTTCCAGAATCCCAAGTCCTTTATCTTGGTAAGTGGATGTCCTGTCTTTTCCTTGGAAGGGTATGTTTCTGTACACCTTCCAACCCCTTCCTCTGTTACCATGAGTCATGTAGAAGATCAGGCATGACTCTCTCAAAAATCTTGCACATGAATCCTTTTTAGTGGCACTCACCACAAGTTACTTCATTGGGTGGATGATCTCATACAAGACAAGGGGTCTTTTCCATCCTCACTTGCCCACTCTTCAACTAATGCTGTGTGTGATAGGGTTTTGATCCCTTTCAGGCAGCTGTTTTTAGAGGATGTGCATTAGGTTTTGCAGGAGGCCAGGAAACCCATTACCAGAAAATCACGTATGTCCAAATGGAAAAAGATTTTCTGTCCGCTGCCTCTCTTACCATCAGGATCTCTTATTTGTGAAGGTTCTTCTGGTTCTGTCTTATTTATGAGATCTGCTCCATGCTCAGTTAGCATATTCTTCAGTTAAAGCCCACCTGTCAGCAGTCTGCTGGTCTGCCCTTGACTTCTCCCTTGCCTTGTAGATTTGAGGTCAAGCAATTTTGCAGAGGTGTCCCTCATATCAGGCTTCCCATGAAGCCTATTCTGCCTTCCTGTGACCTCATTTTTGTACTTGAAAAATTGATTTAGGCTTCTTTTGAGCATGCTTTTTCAGCTTCCTTACAACACTGTACTTAGAAGACTGTTGTTCTGTTGGCTCTCACTTCAGCCCAAGATAGTGTCTAAAGTTGAGGCTCTCATGGCTGTTCTCTTTTTTAGTTGTCCACAGAGATGGGCTGTCTCTGTACTAGCCCTTCTTTATGCCCCAGGTGGTCAATGAGTTGCCTGTTAATCAGTGTATTCTTATTCCTTCCTTTTCTATTTTCTGCAGTCTGCCACTGCGAAGGTTCTTCACACCTTGGATTTTCATAAATGGCTCAGATATTATTTGGATAAAACTGAAGTTATTTGCGCATCTGAGCAGCTTTTTATTTCCTTTGATCACAGGTCTTTGGGTTTGATTGTTTCTAACTAAACTAGCTCTTCCTGGATTTCCAAGGCTATTTCTGGTTTTATTCTTTTCTTGGTGAATGTCTTTCCTCATCGGTAAAGGCTCAATCTACCAGGACGGTCTCTCCTCTGGTGCTTTTTAAGGGGTTGGGTACCAGTTCCATCCCTGAGGATGCTACTTGGTCCTCTCTTCATGCTTTCTGTAAGCATTATAAGTTGGATGTTATTTCCAGGGCCACCAGAGCTGGCTTTGCCCAAGCTGTACTGCATTGATTTCTAGAGGGCTCTTTCATGCCATCCTCCTCTAAGGCTTCCTCTTGAGCTTTTGTACTCTACCTTCGATTATGAATCGTGCAACAGTGATATGAAGGGCCATAGTACAGTTGTGCAAAATCTAACAGTAGATGTCGTCCTCTTCACTGTTGCAGTATTCGCTCCATCCTTCCTGCCCCCTGTGCTGTAGCCGGTTCTTTCTTGCCCTCCTGTCTGAGGGGCTTTCCTCCTTTTTTCTCTTTCTGGATGCACTAGCGGCGTTCTGTTCCTCCTGGAACTTTCAGATGTTATGTGATCCTATCTCGCCTACATTCAGTACTGATGGGCTCGGAGCTGATCCTTCGGCTCCGACTCGGCACGCTATGCTATAGAGCGAGGCCTCTTATTGGCTGAGCTATTTCTTATCCCAGGATGCACCACCACTAATCCCCCAGATCTCGTTTGCCGCTTACAAGCTAGGACGTGGTCTCAAACTTGGCTGGGCTAAGTACTGTTTTATTCAGACTTTTCCTGTCAGGAATTTTGCTATTTTGAAACCAAAAGCTGTTTTAACAGCTATTGTTGTTGTACGAGTGTGTTTGGTAAAATCTGTTGAGAAAAATTGTGTTTTTTTTGTAAGGGAAGGTTTCCCGTTTAAGTTAGAGGGGCCTTCCCCTATTACTATTACTATCTAGCGGTGTTTCCAGAGGTCAAGTACCTGCTTAAGTTAGAGGGTCTTGACCCTCATTTTCTGTGTTTGTGCTACTAGATTGTGAATTGTGTTTTGTTAAAAAAAAAAAAAAAAAAATTAAACTTACTTAGTTTTCTCTTTCTGTGTGGTAAAATCTTGTTTCTTAGGGTTAGTCAGCATGTCTAAGGAACATAGACCCTCTGGGTTTAAAAAGTGCGCGAGGCGTGGTTACAAAATATCCATAACGGACGATTATTGTTTAGGCGCCAAGCACCTACAAGAGTCCTGTAGCGTGTGTCACGCCTTTTCTTCGAGAGTCCTCCAGGAGAGGAAGAATAAATTAATTTTAAAAGGTCTGATTAAGCCATCCTTCGAGGAGGCTTTATCTTCCTCTTCCTCTCCTACGAAAAAGAAAAAAGCGCCGGCTCCGACCAGTCTGTCGGAACCGACTGCCAAAAAACCTAGGCAGGCTTCTCCATCGGCTCCACGGACTTCGCAGCCGAGGGCGGAACGGTCTGCCTCGATGCCTCCAGTCTCGACCCCTCTGGTTTCGGAGCCGAGGACTGGGGCATCGAGGCGGGTCACCTTCATCGGCTCCACTGATTTTGGAGCCGATGAGGGTTGCCGGCTCAGACTCTTCCCCATCGGCGCCGAAGTCCTCATCGGCACCGAGGGAAATTGTTTTGAGATCTCCCTCGGAACCGATAGTAATCGAATCCATTCGGAGCCGGTCCCCTAGTCCTATGGAGCCGATGGAGAAGTCGGTTCGGACCCGATCGGTGTCATCTAGATCCTCCAAGATGTCTGATTCGGACATCGACAGGGTGCTCCTAAGACTTTTCCAGTCTCCGGTGTTTCAAAAGTTAGTTTCGGCTCCAGCCCATTCGGCTTCGGAGCCGATGGTCCACCCTGCTATTATGGTTCCTCCTCCAACAGCCTCGGCACTGTTGGAGCCGGTGCTGGTGGAACCGATGGAGGTTTTTGGGTCGGGCCCGACCCTTACTCCAACTCTGGCTCTTGAGTCGGAGTTCGGTACGCGGACTTCTTCTGTCGGCCCCGGGGGGGACGCTTCAGGACTGATGTTTTCGGTCCCAAGCCTTCCTCTCAGTGCGTCGGCTGCAGGAGTGCCATCTACCGTTGTGGCCACGGAGGTGGGACCTTCCCAGGATTCTGGTGGTCCCGCCTTCAGGGCCATGAGGAGTGCGTTAGCCAAATCTTCTTTGGCTACCTCCACGGACTCCCCAGCTCCTTCCCTGCATACTGAGACTGGGTCTTTGGCAGTCCCCCTGTCCTTAGACAGTGGAGCCCCGGGGCCTGTGGTTACCCCCACTGGGGTTTCCCCCCCTCCTGGAGGTCCCTCTGAAGCTTCTTCGGAGGAACCCCCCAGGAAAAGATCGTGCAAGAGGAAGCACGTTGACTCCCCTGATGAGTCTCTTACATCAGACACTAATCTCGATGATGCAGAGGGTAGTCGTCCTGAGATGTCTCCTTTGCAGACATCCTGGAAGCCCTTAAACAACGAGGCGGCTGGCAATCCATACCCCCTTCTGCTGATGAGTCGGTGTTCCTTAAGGCCTTCGGGGCTCAGCCCTCCGCCTCCTGGGTGTCTCCGCCCTTCGACGAGCTCTTGGATTTGATCTGTCGAAGGGCGTGGGAACACCCAGACTCTGTGGAACCAGTGCCTGCTCGTCCTAATAAGTTCCTGTCAGCACCCCCGGAAAAAGAGTTTCTGACGAAAGGTGTGGCTGTAGATGCTTTGGTGGTGGCATCTGCTACCCAGCAAGATGTAGCAGAGGCTTCGACGTCCGTCCATCCTCCTAATAAGGAGTCTAGGAGCATGGATCGCACGGCAGCGCACCCTAAGTTCAGCGGCCTTTACATTAAGGTCCTTGAACTATCTCACGCACTTTACCAGATTTCAGAGGGATCTGATTAAAGAACTTTCCGATACCCTCTTGGGTAACCTGCCTGAGGAGCTGGCCCAGACGGTTGGCTCTCAGCTGGCTACGCTGTCGTCCATATCAAACTCGTCCATGAGGCTCATTTCTTATGCGGCCGAAGGGGCGAGTAGAGCGGCGGGTACAGGCATTGCTCTATGGAGACAAGCCTGGCTCCGCCTGTGTCATTTTGCGGAGGCCTTTAAGTCTTCCTTTGCCGACGCCCCCTTTGATGGGTCCTCCTTGTTTGGACCCAAGGTAAAGGACACACTGACCCGCTGCGAGCAAGAAGGTAAGACTTTGACTGCTGTAGGGGCACGATTTTCCACTCCCATTCGGCCTTACCCCAAGGCTAAAAGAGGAGGGAAAATGTGGTTCCGTAGATCTCAGAAGTCTTACCCCTCACAGCAGGACAATCCCCCTTCCAGAGGCAGGGGAGGGGGAAATTCTTCTGGAAGACGCCGTCCCAGAGGTGGCAGAGGCCCTTGCAACACTGGAGACCGCGAGTCCTTTCGTGACTCTTCAGCCTTTCACAGTCCCTGAGGGATTGCCCGACTGTGCAGCTCCGGAGCCAGTCGGGGGTCGTTTTTCGAGGCACCTAAAAGCCTGGGAAGGTATCACTCAGGACCGATGGGTGCTTCGAATTATCGCCAGAGGTTACGCCATCCCTTTCTCTCACTCTCCAGTCCAAAAAAATCCCGGACCCACCACCCAGTCAACGGGAAACTGCAGCCTCAGAAGTTTCAAAGCTGCTGCAAAAAGGAGTCATCCAACCGGTCCCTGCAGACCAGATCGGATTAGGGACTTACTCAAGATTCTTTTTGGTGCCAAAAAAGACCGGGGACTTGAGGCCCATTTTGGATCTCAGCATTCTAAACCGTTCAGTCAAAAAGTCCAAGTTCCGAATGGTCACCCTACAAACCATTCTCCCATTGCTGGAGAAAGGTGTTTGGATGTGCTCCATAGATCTCAAGGATGCTTATTACCATATCATGGTACATCGAGCGTCCAGGAGACAGCTGCGCTTCAGCCTAGGAGGCAGTCATTTTCAGCTCCGCGCGCTGCCCTTTGGTCTCACCACAGCCCCCAGGGTGTTCACCAAATGTTTGGCGGTCGTGACTGCTCACCTGAGAAGTTTAGAATTCCAGGTGTTTCCGTATCTAGACGACTGGCTCCTAACTGCCACCTCCAAGCATCTACTATTGCGGGGCCTACAAGCCACACGATATTACTGGGCAATTCCCTTGGAATCACCTTCAATTGGCCAAAGTCTGTGTTGCTGCCATCTCAACCCATAAGATTCATCGGAGTAGAGATAGACTCAAACCGAATGCGGGTCTATCTACCTACAGACAGGATACAAACCATACAGGCTCAAGTTCGAGCCTTACTTCCCAGATTCAAAGCCCCAGCCAGAATGGTCCTGCAGCTATTGGGATCCATGTCCGCCACGGTTCTTCTGGTTCCCCTAGCAAGGTTGCACATGAGAATTCTCCAGTGGCTTCTTTCAGCTCAGTGGTCCTTTCAGGAACTCCCTCTGTCACCTCATATGGATCACAGAAACCTGCAAACGGGACCTTCGCTGGTGGCTGGTGCCCTCCAATCTGGATCAGGGACGACCCTTTGTTCCACCTCCTCCTGTGGCCACTTTGACCACGGACGCCTCCCAGATGGGGTGGGGGGGGCATTCCCTGGGCAGGTCAGTCCAAGGCAAATGGCATCCAGAAGAGACCCTACTTCATATCAACATCCTAGAAATGAGGGCGGTGCTTCTGTCCCTTCAAGCCCTTCACGATTACCTCCCTCAGGGTGTAGTTGCCGTTCACTCCGACAACATGTCAGTGGTCTGGTACCTGAGCAAACAGGGAGGGACCAGATCCTATCCCCTTTGCAGAGAGGCCATGAGAGTTTGGGAATGGGCAGTGTCGACCAAACGCTTTCTAGTGGCAACTCATATCTTGGGCAAGTCCAGTGTGATAGCCGACAGACTGAGCAGGACTATCCTGTCTCCACACGAATGGTCTCTGAACATTACAGTTGCAAATCAGATTTTCAGCAAATGGGGAGTTCCGTGTTGCGACCTCTTCGCGACTCCACTGAATGCGAAGTGCAAAAAGTTCTTCTCCCTCACCCCGGCTCCGGGGAAGAGCCCTATGGGCACACTAGCCCGTCCGTGGCCCACCGGCTTGCTTTATGCTTTTCCCCCAGTTCCTCTCCTTCCCAGGGTGATCCAAAAGGCATCTCTTGGGGAGCAAAATGATCTTAGTTGCTCCTTACTGGCCTCGTCAAGTATGGTTCCCCTATCTTCGGAAATATGCACTGGAAGGTCCATGGTGCCTGGATCAGATCCCAGACCTATTGGTTCATCAGTCGGGACTATTCCACCAGTCCCTACACACCTTAAAATTGACGGCTTGGCTCCTCCTCTTCCGACTATAGTCAGGAGTCATACCTTGGATCCGGAAGTTGTACACATTTTATCTTCAGCCCACAAGTCTGCTACAAAGAAATTGTATTCTAGCAAATGGAAAAGATTTGTTATTTGGGCTCAACTCCGGGGTCTGGATCCCATCACTATTCCTGTATCAGAAGTACTGAAATTTCTAACTTCTCTTTTCAATCAAGGCTCTTCAGTCTCTACCATCAAGGTTCAATTGGCAGCTATTTCCAATTTTCACGAATCTATAAACCCACCTTTAATGAGCAACAGATTGTGTAAGACCTTCTTGAAAGGTGCTGCACTTTTAAGACCTCCGATTTCTCATCCTGCTCCTCCATGGGATCTCGATGTGGTGTTACGCGCCTTAACTTCCTCCCCCTTCGAACCGGCAGCAACATGTGATTTAAAGTTTCTATCGTGGAAAACTGCCTTTCTGGTGGCAATTACTTCTGCCAGAAGGGTTTCAGAGCTTCAAGCTTTGTCTGTAAAACCTCCGTACTTGGTTTTTCACAAAGACAGAGTATCTCTCAGGCCAAATCCATCCTTTGTCCCTAAAGTTTGTTTCAGTTTCTGCCTACAACAGTCATTAGAACTATCAGTCTTCTTTCCGAAGTATTCTAACAAAGCAGAATTCATATTCCACACATTAGATGTCCACAGGCAATTACGTTTTTATTTAGATAGGACCAAACAAACAAGGAAAACAGATCAGTTGTTTGTATCCTTTGCGGACAATAAATTGGGCAAAGCCGTCACAAAGGTCACTATTGCCAAATGGATCAGGGACTGTATTACTCAAGCTTATTCTTATTCTAACAAAGAGCTTACCACCTCTATCAAAGCTCATTCTACAAGAGCTATGGCTTCTTCGATAGCATTCCATTCTAAGCTTGCCATTAGTGACATTTGTGCTGCGGCTACGTGGTCTTCCCCACACACTTTCATTTCCCACTACAAATTGGATGTGGCATCTAGAGGACGAGCTTCATTTGGTTCCACAGTGCTCAGGAGTGTTTTCCAATGAGCCACCCAGGATTTAGGTGCTAGGGACGCTGTCCCATCAGTATTGAATGTAGGCGAGATAGGATCACATGACATCTTTTAGTTATGTACTTACCATAACTTTAGATGTTTGGGATCCATCTTGCCTACATTCCCAATAACCCACCCTCCTTCCCCCTTCCTTGGAGATCAGAGGATATCAGAAGGTCCGAATCCTGTTGTTTCATCTTGAAACATCTGACAATGTTATATAAACAAGTTGTGCACGTGTGCATGAATGCGGACAAACAAGATCTGGGGGATTAGTGGTGGCGCATCCTGGGATAAGAAATAGCTCAGGCAATAAGAGGCCTCGCTCTATAGCATAGCGTGCCGAGTCGGAGCCGAGGGATCGGCTCCGAGCCCATCAGTACTGAATGTAGGCGAGATGGATCCCAAACATCTAAAGTTATGGTAAGTACATAACTAAAAGTTCTGAAAGTATGCATCCGTATGTCGCCTTTATGCCCTGTGCCTTGTGTGGGGAGTGTGTATGTGGCATATGATGCCTATAATTACTAAGGGCTTTGTTATACTGGCTGGAAGTTAGGCTATCCATGGCAAGATATGCCATAGATTTTGAATACTGCAGCTATGTAGAGGACATCTACTCTTATGATAAGATTTTACACAACTGTACTTTAGCAGAGGAGACCAGTGCTTGACCTATCCTGTCTCAACCTGTTTGTAAAGGTTCCATTGTTCAAAATGTTGACACTGTAATGTCTTTTAGCTCCTATGCCTCATTTCATTTTTCTATTAAAACTAGACTTAAAAGATGCTTATCATTACATTCCCATTGCCTCAGACTTCAGAAAGTTTTTAAGACTTTCTGTTTCTGGGTTTATATACAAGTTCTCTCTGTTTTCCTTTGTGTTCTCTACTGCTCCAAGGGTGTTTGTAAGGTGTCTAGATCATGTGAAGGACCATTGCTGACCATATGGCAGCCACACCCTTCCTTATTTAATGAATTGCTTATTTGAGAGTCATTATCCAGGTGAGGAGCATCACTTATACAGGTAAGAAATCACCTTATTTACCTACATTTACAGATCAACAATCAAATCAAAAATCCTTTTTGATTCCTTCTCACAGAACTGTGTTTCTAGGATGCCTTCAGGACTCCTCCATGCAAAGGCATTTCTGAAAGTGGACATTTATCTGAACGTTTTCCTGAATTTCTCTCATCAGTCTCAGAATTCAGCAAGAGACTTTTCATGGCTTATCTGGTTCTCATGAGCCTTGTGGCCAGTTTGCACATGAAAAAAAAAAACTCGGCAGTTTCTAAAGAAAATGTTTGGGCCCAGTATTCTCACCCATTTGAACTTTCAGATTCCAGTTTTGGAGATTATACAGAGAGAGAGAGAGAGACGCACACAGAGGGCTTCTTTGATGGATAGGGCAGATTTTTGTGAATCCAGTTCTGCCATTCTCTCACACATGTCCTGCTCAGTATGTAATAACAGATGCATTTAATTTTGCTTGGGGAGCTTTATTCATGGGAGTAAAAGTGCAAGATCTGTAGAAGAAACTAGACAGGCCAAAGCACAAGTGTGAAGGAGATGCTGGCTGTGAACCGCACCATAGGATCTCTTCTCCATCTGTGGTCCCCAGGATCTTTGCAGTTATTTACAGATAACACCACAGTAATGTGGTACATAAACAAACAGAGGAGTATCAGGTCTTGTGTTTCATTGCAGCTGGCTGTGGTATCCTGGAATGTTGCAATTCAGCACAGTCAAACCCTCCATATTTTACATATTCCATTAGAATATGTAGTGGCAAAAAAGCTGAGCAGGACCAGGACAGACCTTCATGAATGGAAATTAATGGGGGCATTCAAGGAATTGATCCAGTTCTGGGGAATACTTCAAGTAGATCAGCTTGTCTCCTCTCAGAAAAGACAACTCATCAAATTGTACTCCAGGATTCCTTGCAAACAGGTCTGGCTAACAAATGTTTTTTTCATTCTTTTAAAAGGGAATGCTGCTGTACGCATTTCCACCCTTTCCACTCATATCCAGTGTTATTCTGAAGATTCAGAAGGCCTCTCCAAAAATGAATGTGGTGACTGTGCTAAATTGCAACCTCCCAATCTACCACAGCCAGCCAGAATGAAGCAGTTCAGATTACGGGTGGGTAAGGACCCCCATTCAAGTCCTAGCCAGTTATAGATCCACTTCCATGGGTCATGATGTTCACAAAGCCTATTTGACCAAACTGGAGATGATCCAAATATTACAGAACACTCTGATTATGGGAGATTTCAATTATCCCACCATCAACTGGGAAACCTATGCTAGCCTGAACCCGCTAGTGCAAAAGTTCCTTGACGTTGTTAACTTAAATGCCCTGGCACACATTTTTCATACCCCAACAAGAGGAACAAACATACTAGCTCTGGTCCTCACTATCATGTCAAATGGACGCTCTACCACAACTGTCTTTATTTAAATCTGACCACTAATCAGTCACATTTGAGGTGACACTAACACCAGAGCTCACAAAGGGTGAAATCAGACTCAAAAACTTCACCAAGGCAAACTATACCCAACTAAGTGAAGGTATAAATGCATTCCAAGCCCCACCCCCAGCTGGAAGTGGTAACAACACCAAAGCCTATACTAAAGTCATGTACAATCACTTGCATACAGTGGATGTAAAAAGTCAATCAAAATCAAAAGATGCTTCAACAAAGTATTAGTTTAAGGGCGTGCACACTTATGCAACCAGCTTATTGTACTTTTTTTTTATTTTTTATATATTTTTTCCCCTAACAGATTTGTTTTTCAATTGCATTGTACAGGTTATGGGTCACATTAAAAGTGGGAAAAGTTTTGAAATGATTTATTGTGGTCTCATTTTTTTATATCACAAAAATCTGGCATTTTAGCAGGGATGTGTAAACTTTTTATATCCACTGTAAATGCATAGACTTGGCTGTCCCAGAAAGAATCAAAGTCAGAACCCCAAGTAAAAACAAGCCGCCATGGTGGACATCCAGCATCAATGAACATTACAAGAAACACAAAAACTTGCTGTTCATGAAAACGAAGATGCAACCCAAAGAATGGAAAAGCACCCTCCTCAGCCTCGGAATGGAAAAGCACCCCCCTCAGCCTCAACAGGCAAATAAGACAACCTGTCAAATCCTCTAAGGACCTCTCTGAGAAAAGCTTAGCTAGCACAGCTACATACGTAGCCTAAAAGACAGGACCCAAGCATGTGCAGAACTAGTGACCAATAGTATCACACACACTGACCCCACAGAGATAGCAAACCTTTTAGTGGATAGGTGTGGTGAAAATTTTACCCTCCTATTTCCTCCAAATCTATCACAAACTTTGCCCCCCCCCCTACATATTTGAAGAGCAGGTCATCAAAACATTGTCCAAGGCAAAAAAAACACAGCTTCTGTGGGACCAGATGGCATCCCAGGCTGTCTTCTAAACAGGCTAAAACATGAACTACCATTACTGTTAAGTGCCCTTTTCAGTCCTAGTCTAACCACAGGCTTTGTTCTTGCAGAATGGAGAACAGCAACAGTTATTCCCCTCCACAAAGGTGGCCTAGTAGCAGACCCGGGGAATTACAGATCCATAAGCCTGACCAGCCTCATCTGTAAAGCTGTGGAACATATCATTTTGGAGTAAGACATAGTCAACCTCCAAACCCTGGATCCTTCCCAATTTGACTTTGTCATGGGCGGTTCCTGCCTGTTAAATCTTGTGGATTTTTTTGAATATGTGACCAGGGCCATTGATGAGCGAAAATCTGTGCACACAGCATACTTGGCAAAGGCTTATGACAAAATCCCCCACTCTGGCATTACCAATAAACTTAGCAAACAGAATGTAAACCCCTTCATTGTAAGAAGGGGTTGTGACTGACCAAGTTTGCAGACACTGCAAACTGGGTTTAATTATTGAATCCCCAAATGATAGTATACTCCAGGAGGGTCTTATGCAGACCAACTGGTGTCTTAGTCACGGTCTCAACCTGAATGCAAAGAAATGCATCATCATTCCCTTCAGCACAGACAGTGTCCCTTCACAATATCGAATCAACAACAATACCCTATGTGCTCATGAAGTGGTAAGGGACTTGAGTTCACAAGTTGACTGCAACCTTAACTTCGACCACCATGTGTTTACTGTAGTAAGGAAGGCCTTCTACATAGCACACTTGATTAGTAAAGGCATTGCCTCGAGACCAAAAGAGGTTATAATAACTTTATACCCTGCACTAATCCGTCCCATAATTGAGTATAACGCTTCTTTCGGCATGTACCGTGCAAAGCACCTACAGCAATTGGAGAGACCTCAGAGGTTTCTAGCAAAGAAGATAGAGGGACACCAGCATGTGCCTTACACAGACTGATTAAATTCCTTGTCACTATAATCTGTGTCATATAGACTTCTTAGGGGAGAGTTAATGCCTGGCTTACAGCGCAGTCTCAGACCCAAACCTGATGAACTTGCTGCATGTACGTAAATCAAATGAGACTAGGGCTACCCGTTGCAGAGACCTAAATATGGCCTGCATCTTAAGTAAGACATGCTGGAGGGACAGATTTGTCTCCCAGTGATGGCTGCATCTTTGGAATAGGGTATCTGTTCATGCGAAACAGAGCACCTCTATGACATTGTTCAAGAGAACCTGGAGAAGTGGATGGGGCGCCGTAAATTCTTACTGGGGGACAGCTCCCTCAAACCTCCTGGACATGGGCAGCCATTACTAAATACAATCTTGGGTATTGATTAGCATTTCTATGGTATTATATCGTGACAAAACGGCTAGGCTTAAAATGATGACTGGGTCAGACGCCTAGTAATCTGCTATGATCCTAAACATAACTTAACATACTAACTCTCATTTTCACTGCAGTATCTCTTCTCAAACTCCTAACACATAAGTACCGTAACTGATGTAAATATTGTACATAGTGATTTCTTATACTAACTATTCCTTTGTTTTCAGTTTATTCTTTTATTGTGTAAATTATTTTTATTTTTTCTACATTGTGTGCTCACTTTCAGAGCTAAGACTGAAGTTGATCCATTGCCCAGTGGGATCACAGTGCTCTACCCCAGTTAAATTGTGTTTGTGTATGTATAAATAAACACATTTGTGAAAAAGACCCAACTGAGAAATGGTTATGGTGCAGTCGGTCATAACCTTCCCTTTTTTTAATTTCTCCAAATCTTTTTGATTTCTAATACCATGACGGGAATCAACCCCATTCCTAAGTCAATGTACGATTAAAGTTCATGAAATTAGTATTTTTTCACTCTTGGATGTCAGCCAAAAGTGCTCTACGCAGCACCCGCAAGGTACCCATTAATCACTCCTCCTGCAATTCGTTTGTTTCATGTATTGTTAACGTATCTAAATATGATTGTCGACTCTTGTTTTATAGGACCTGTTACTCCTACTACTACTATTGGAACTGTCCTGATATCTTTCTTCCGCATTGCTCTCATTTCTGCTTGCGGATCCTGCTATTTTGACTTTGTGTGTCTGTCTGTGCAGGACACTGTAGTCACTGGGTGTGGTGATTTCAATGATCAATGCTACTTTTGTCTTCTTTTCTTGGACCATTATATCCATTTTTCTAGCATCTGTCGTTTGAGCTGTTGGTAATGGATGATCCCATGTGATGTAGACTTGATCGTTTTTTATGATGCTTTGTGGCTCATGTTCCAGTGTTTTTCAGTCACTTCAGTACTATAATGTTTGCACAATTCACAGTGCAACAGTCTCACCACATTACTATGCCTTTCAGTATACAGTTTTTCTGACATTAGTATGTCGCAACCAGCAACAAGGTGTGCAACTGTTTCCAGTTCTGTTTTACAAAACCTACATTTGTCTGTTTCCCCCACATGTTCAATGGACTTTGTAAACCAATGTGTATGTAGCCCACTAGCTTGTGAGGACAATATTAACCTTTCATCTCTTGGTTTGAATTTGCCTCTCCTTAGACATTCCTGCATTCGTTCCTGATCAACATGAGGTTCTTCCAGAAGTTTTCTATACCTGCAGCTGGATTTATACATTTTCCACATTTCTTGCCTTCTTATCTGGTCCTTCACCTTATATTCTTTCTTTTGTTTTTTGGCACATTCAGTTGCTGCCTGATTTTTGTCTACTTGTGGTTTGATTTCAATTCCTGCTTGATGTCGATATGTTCCTGCTAGCCTAAGCAGGGAAGTCATCTTAGATTTATTTTCCTCATGTTTCATACTTTCACTACATTTGGGTCTTGAGAGGTCAACAGATATGTGTGGAGTCCCACGATTGCAGATCCATACATGTAATCAATTTCAAGGAGGCCCACCCCTCCTTCGGAATGGGAAATGTATAATCTTGGTATGCACTGATTTTTATAAATCATTTGGTGAGCATGAAGCATCCTTCTTGTTTTCCTATCTAATCTATCCAACACATTTTGGGGCCAGTAAGTCTCTCCAAAACTGTAAGTTAGGACAGGAAGAGCACATAGGTTTATAGCTTGGATTTTGTTCCTAGATGTCAACGCTGTTTTCAGGATTAATTTAAGTATTCTAAAGTACTCCTTACTAAGTTTTATTCACATTTGTTCATGTTTTATTGTTGATCCTTCATCAGTTCTCAAATATTTATACACTCCCTCTTGCTCAAGTTCTTTTATATCACATTCCTGTCCCAAACTGATGTTTTGTTGGTGCTGCAGCTTTCATGCTTTAAAAGGTTGCTTTTGCACATTTATCAAGACCAAATGACATTCTTATATCATCTGAAAAAGTTTTAACAACTTTCAGTTATACTTTAATTTCCTTATCTGATGAGCTATACAGTCATTAAAGAGAAAATAAGTAGTATTTATACTTTAACACTGAGTAAGCAGAAACTGGGTAGGAAGCACAGAAAGCACTAGCAACCCAAAGGACCAGTCCGTTGCAGAAAACAAAATCACAGGAGACCCAAGTAATTTAGCAGTTTCGTTCAATTTACGTATGGAACTTCTTCAGAATAACCATACATAAAACACTTGTCTTGTTTACCAAAATAGGTAAAACAGTTAATGTGCCTAGACCAATCACATTACTTTACCAATTTTGTCTAAAATTAACTTAAAATGTCAACTTGAAATTTGAAACAAGACATAATGAAGAAATTTCACATTCACCAACACACTTAATGACAAACCTTCTTCTGGGAATACAAGACCTCATTCTACTACAGCAGCATTGCATTCACCAACACACTTCACAACAAACCTTCTTCTGGGAAAACAAGACCTCATTTTGTTAGACCAGCATGACATGAAATTCACCAACGCACTTAATGACAAAACCTCTTCTGGGAAAACAAGACCTCATTCTGTTAGAGCAGCATCACATTCACCAACACACTTAATGACAAACCTTCTTCTGGGAATACAAGACCTCATTCTGTTAGAGCAGCATCACATTCACCAACACACTTAATGACAAACCTTCTTCTTGGAAAACAAGACCTCGTTCTGTTAGAGCAGCATCACATTCAGCAACACACTTAATGACAAACCTTCTTCTTGGAAACAAGACCTCATTCTGCTAGAGCAGCATCACATTCAGCAACACACTTAATGACAAACCTTCTTCTGAGAATACAAGACCTCATTCTGAGCATCATCACATTCACCAACACACTTAATGACAAACCTTCTTCTGGGAATACAAGACCTCATTCAGTTAGAGCAGCATCACATTCACCAACACACTTAATGACAAACCTTCTTCTGGGAATACAAGACCTCATTCTGTTGGAGCAGCATCACATTCAGCAACACACTTAATGACAAACCTTCTTCTGGGAAAACAAGACCTCATTCTGTTAGAGCAGCATCACATTCATCAACACACTTAATGACAAACCTTCTTCTGGGCAAAAAAGACCTCATTTTGTTAGACCAGCATGACATGACATTCACCAACACACTTAATGACAAACCTTCTTCTGGGCAAACAAGACCTCATTCTGTTAGAGCAGCATCACATTCATCAACGCACTTAATGACAAACCTTCTGGGAAAACAAGACCTCATTCTACTACAGCAGCATTGCATTCACCAACACACTTAATGACAAACCTTCTTCTGGGAATACAAGACCTCATTCTGGTAGAGCAGCATCACATTCACCAACACACTTAATGACAAACCTTCTTCTGGGCAAACAAGACCTCATTCTGTTAGAGCAGCATCACATTCACCAACACACTTAATGACAAATCTTCTTCTGGGCAAACAAGACCTCATTCTGTTAGAGCAGCATCACATTCACCAACGCACTTAATGACAAACCTTCTGGAAAAACAAGACCTCATTCTGTTAGAGCAGCATCACATTCACCAACACACTTAATGACAAACCTTCTTTGGAGAGGGTTCCCCTGCACCCTAGTAGCAGGAGTGTGCATTTAGAACTTGTCTGGTTGAAGACTGCTGGAACAGGTCTCAGTTTTGAGCTTTTTTCTGGTTAATTGGGTAACTTGTTTAAATCAGTTCTATTGTTTTTATATATATATATATATATATATATATATATATATATATATATATATATATATATATATATATATATATATATATATATATATATACATATATATATATTTTATATATATATATATATATATATATATATATATATATATATATATTATAATATATAAATTGCACTTTATTCATCTGCTTTTACTGTATTTGCGTTTCTTCCTACTTTATTACTGGGGGCATTGACTACAACTCTGATCTGCGATATATAACAAAAGTATCCTTTTCTGTGCATTTAAAGTGTGTTTTTGATTGTATCTGCTTTATTTTCTGAAAAAAAAAATTATATATATATATATATATATATATATATATATATATATATATATATACTTAAACTTGTTTCCCACCTTTCTGAGCTAGCATAGTCCAGTTTTCAGGTTAGTGCTGAATTCAGGGCTGTGTTACAAATCTTTGTGTTTACCCATACCTTAAATGGATAGACGGAAGTTTCTCTGCTCACCTGTGAGAGAGGGAAGCTTTGAGCACCCTATCTGTCCCTGGAGGAGTGGTTTTAGCCCAGAAATTAGTAGTTTATTGGACATTTTTGGCTAATTTCTATCTCTTTCATTTCCCTGCTATAAATACCGCATTTGTCCGGTTTTGCGTGCTGGACAGCGCCGGTTGTCTAGGGTAAAACTATTCCCGGATCCACAAAGTCTCCTCTTCAATTTTTCCCTTGGAACTAGACAAACTTTCAACTTAAGCACTCAAGCCATTCATTTCTCAGCCCGGCACTTGCTCAAAACTTATGGCAAGCATTTATAAACCCTAACACTAGACCCTCCTGTACTGTACAGAAGGACAAGGCTCTCTCTTCGACCTTACCAGCCATCCAGTAAACAGTTCACTGTACCTATCCAGGCATGTCCAAAGGGCAGTTTCAGGTGTACTCTCCAGTCCAACTGGTGAATCTGGGCATTTTGAGGCAATGTTACAACTGCCTCATGTACACAGACAACCCTCTCCTCCTACCACCAAACACTAATACATGTGAGAGATGCAGTTATACAGCCAAACTGGAGGCTAACCTCTCTCAACCTAAGACTGGCTCAGACAGTCTGGAGGAGAAGAGAAATACTTGCATCACACCACCAGTCTTACATAGACCCATTAAACCAGCACCGGCAAAAAAAACACACAAATACACGAAAACATACTCGGAGCCTCTAAATAAAAACCTGCAAAACCAACAGAGACCTCCAATGCAAACATCCAAGCAACCTCCACCCCCCAACACAAACCATGAAGCACATACTTCACAAAACCAGTGTGCCATGCAATTGCAGCCCTTAAGGCAAAATAACATACTAGTAATAGGTGACTCTATAGTTAGGCACACTGACGTCCCACTCACTAGGCTGAATAAGGAGAAGGTTACTGTTAGCTGCCTTTCGGGTGCCAGGATCCGCCACATAACACAAGCACTCAGGTCACTCCAGAACAAGTGCAAATATGACTCTGTCATTGTCCATGTTGGTGTGAATGACCTGAGCCATACCTCCCTGGACTACATGAAAAGAGACATGGAAGAGCACTCTGATCACGTAGCCAGGGCCGGTATGACCCTGACCCTGAGTAGCATCCTGCCCTCACCAAGAATGATACCATATAAAGAAAATATTCTCGATTTCAACAAATGGCTAGGTTTCTGGTGTCATTCAAAGGGGATCCAGTCTCTGTCCGCCTGGGATGACATGCTCGACAAGCCACGCTGCTTCGCTAGAGATGGCTTGCACCTGTCACCTTTAGGCTTTCGAATACTGGCCAAGGCTCTTGCCACCCCCATAGTGCCTTTTTTAGGCAAGGCTCAAAAGACAAAGCCACCACCATAAATAGCACAAGTAACAAAAAACTGAGGGTAATGCTATTCAGTGCCAGAAGTCTAACCTTCAAAATGCATGCACTCGAGGCACTCTTCAGTATGGAAAAAATCTGTATATGTGCAGTAACAGAAACCTGGTTTAAGGCTCCAGAGAGCACCCCAGCACTACCAGGCTACAACTCATACCATACATTTCGGCCACAGAACCCAAACCGAAATACAAAAGGCGGGGGCGTATCCATATTCATCAAAGATACCCACACCTCCAGGTTAGTGGCGCAGCACGATGCTTCAGCGATCATCCACTTGCAACTAACAATGGGCAAAACTGCAATTCAAATTGTAGCTTGCTACAGATCACCCACCTTGTCCCAGGACCCCCATTCCGCATTTCTGGACACACTGGGAAACATAAAGGTCCTACCAAACACCCTAATATTGGGTGATTTCAATTACCCAAACATTAATTGAGAGAACTACTCAAGTACTAACTCCCTTGCCCAACATTTCATGGAATTTATAAACTCAAATGTCGTGGTTCAGCTGGTCAACACTCCCACCAGAGGTGACAACATATTGGACCTGGTCATCGCTAACATGGGGGACCGGTGTTCCACACTAGAGGTCAACCCCTTGCTGGTTAGATCCGAACATAAGCAAATCACTTTGGATATCCACATTCTGCCCCTACCCCTGGACAAGGAAACCACTGTGAAAAACTTTTCAAAAGCAAACTTCATGTTACTTAAGACTGAGGTGTAAAGTTTCAAGGCCCCCATGCTGAAGGATAACGCTGTCCAAGCTGCAAAATCCCTCACTAATGCATTCAACAGTCACCTACAAGAATGCATGGATTGTGCCATCCCAAGCAAAACCAAGACTCACTCCTCCAAGTAAAGGAATCCACTCTGGTGGACTCCTGCCATAAACAAGCTATACAATAGAAGGAGGAAACTAGTACAGAAAAGAGTAAAATCCCAAGAAGGGAAGACATCCCTGATCAGTATCAGCAAGAAACTACGAGCCCTCATAAAATCATCCAAGGCGAGCTTTGAAAGAAAAATTGCCAAGGACTCCAAAGATAACCACATAGCATTCTTTAGCTATGTCAAGAATCTAAATGGCAATGCTCAGATCTGCTCGGAGTTGGTGCAGAATGGCACAAAATACACTGAACCGACCGATATCGCCAACGTCCTGGCAGACATGTTCAGTGCAAACTTCACCCCCTCTCACCCCCAAAAGGGCCCATAACCATACCAGAAGAATGTAGAGTCCCTGAAATTGCAGACACTCAGGTTAAAACCGCCCTCTCCAATGCCAAAAACACAGCATCAATGGGACTGGACTGTGTCCCAGGCTGTGTCCTATATGAGCTCAAAGACTAATTAACCCCTCACCTAAACACACTGTTCAAACTCAGCCTCTCCACAGGCTATGAACCCATAGAGTGGCGCAAAGCTACGGTTATTCCGTTCCTCAAAGGTGGAGCCACAACAGACCCCGGGAACTATCACCCTATAAGACTGACTAGCTTGGTCTGCAAGGCTATGGAGCGCATCATCATGGAACTCATTAACAGAGACATTGGGAACCTCTAAACACTGGACCCTACCCAGTTGCCCTTCATGCCCCCTAAACCTGGTGGACTTCTTTGAGACAGTTACCAAGGCTATAGACGAGGGAAAGGTGGTACACACAGCCTACCTAGACCTCGCTAAGGCCTTCAACACCATTCCCCATTCTGGTATTACAGACAAGCTCACCAGCCTGAACATAAATCCCTACGTCACAAGATGGGTTGCCAACTGGCTCACGGACAGAACCCACATGTTAAGAGTTGTGGGAGCTAGGGCTGACTCTAAACTGGTTACAAGTGGCGTTCCCCAGGGCTCAGTCCTATGACCCCTCCTGTTCGGCATATACTTCTCAGAGGTACAGGCAAGCACAGGAGGACTATGGCTGACCAAGTTCGCAGACGACTGCAAACTAGGGGGCTATAACTGACTCTCCGGCGGACACAAACATCCTCCAAAAGGGTCTCACTGAGACGGATACCTGGTGTCAAAATCATGGCCTCAAGCTAAATGCCAAAAAGTGCATAGCATCTCTTATGGAAAAAACAAAGTACCCACAAACTATCACATAGGTGGTAGTCTCCTAAATACGGAAGACTTAATAAAGGATCTGGGGACCCAAGTAGATTGTAATCTCACCTTTGATAATCACATAGCCAAAGTGCTTAGAAAATCCTTCTACGTGGCCCACCTAATCACAAAAGGGTTCGCATCCAGATCAAAAGAGGTCATTGTGCCCCTCTACTCATCACTCATCAGACCTATCATAGAGTACAACGCCCCATTTAGGATGTACCTTACAAGACACCTGCAACAGCTGGAAAGACAACAGAAGTACCTCACCAAGAGGATCACTGGCCTCAAACAGATGCACTATGCAGCTCGACTGAAGAAACTCCAGCTGTACTTGATTGCATACCGCCTACTCAGAGGTGATCTCTGCCTGATATACAAGGCCATGTCCATCCCAGAATTGATGGACATGCTCCACCTGAAGAAAACCTTATCCCCTCGAGCCACATGCTCTAGGGATCTAAACCTCACCACAACAATAAATAGGATGTGCTGGAGGGATAGATTCCTGTCCCAGAGACTTCCCATGCTTTGGAACACGAGTCCAATCTACATTAGGCAGAGCTTCTTGCTAACACTCTTCAAAAGAAACCTTGAGTGGATGGGAAACAAAGTTTGCCCCGGGGATCACTTCAGTGGCCCTGCTAGACAGAGGCACAGAGAACTAATCTAAGGGGACTGCGGAAGCCAACACATTCTGGTTAGGCTTATAAATGCCTTTGGGCAGATAGCCTAGTACCTACCTATGAACCTAAGATCTCATTCTACTCGAGCAGCATCACATTCACCAACACACTTAATGACAAACCTTCTTCTGGGAAAACAAGACCTCATTCTGTTAGAGCAGCACCACATTCACCAACACACTTAATGACAAACCTTCTGGGAAAACAAGACCCCTCATTCTGTTAGAGCAGCATCACATTCACCAACACACTTAACGACAAACCTTCTTCTGGGAAAACAAGACCTCATTCTGTTAGACCAGCATCACATTTACTAACACACTCAATGACAAACCTTCTGGAAAAACAAGAGCTCGTTCTACTAGAGCAGATGAGCTTTTGCTCCCTTTTTCAAATCCCAGATTCACTTTTATTAGATTCAGAGGTGATATCTATGAGTTCATGTGCACATACCTTTACTCAGATGTGATATCTGTGAGTTCATGTGCACATACCTTTACTCAGTGGTGATATCTATGAGTTCATGTGCACATACCTTTACTCAGAGGTGATATCTATGAGTTCATGTGCACATACCTTTACTCAGATGTGATATCTATGAGTTCATGTGCACATACCTTTACTCAGATGTGATATCTATGAGTTCATGTGCACATACCTTTACTCAGATGTGATATCTATGAGTTCATGTGCACATACCTTTACTCAGATGTGATATCTGTGAGTTCATGTGCACATACCTTTACTCAGATGTGATATCTATGAGTTCATGTGCACATACCTTTACTCAGATGTGATATCTATGAGTTCATGTGCACATACCTTTACTCAGATGTGATATCTATGAGTTCATGTGCACATACCTTTACTCAGATGTGATATCTATGAGTTCATGTGCACATACCTTTACTCAGATGTGATATCTATGAGTTCATGTGCACATACCTTTACTCAGATGTGATATCTATGAGTTCATGTGCACATACCTTTACTCAGATGTGATATCTGTGAGTTCATGTGCACATACCTTTATTCAGATGTGATATCTATGAGTTCATGTGCACATACCTTTACTCAGATGTGATATCTGTGAGTTCATGTGCACATACCTTTACTCAGATGTGATATCTATGAGTTCATGTGCACATACCTTTACTCAGATGTGATATCTGTGAGTTCATGTGCACATACCTTTACTCAGATGTGATATCTGTGAGTTCATGTGCACATACCTTTACTCAGATGTGATATCTATGAGTTCATGTGCACATACCTTTACTCAGATGTGATATCTATGAGTTCATGTGCACATACCTTTACTCAGATGTGATATCTGTGAGTTCATGTGCACATACCTTTACTCGGATGTGATATCTGTGAGTTCTTGTGCACATACCTTTACTCAGATGTGATATCTATGAGTTCATGTGCACATACCTTTACTCAGATGTGATATCTGTGAGTTCATGTGCACATACCTTTACTCAGATGTGCTATCTGTGAGTTTTTGTGCACATACCTTTACTCAGATGTGATATCTCTGAGTTCATGTGCACATACCTTTACTCAGATGTGATATCTGTGAGTTCATGTGCACATACCTTTACTCAGATGTGATATCTGTGAGTTCATGTGCACATACCTTTACTCAGATGTGATATCTGTGAGTTCTTGTGCACATACCTTTACTCAGATGTGATATCTGTGAGTTCATGTGCACATACCTTTACTCAGATGTGATATCTGTGAGTTCTTGTGCACATACCTTTACTCAGTGGTGATATCTATGAGTTCATGTGCACATACCTTTACTCAGATGTGATATCTATGAGTTCATGTGCACATACCTTTACTCAGATGTGATATCTGTGAGTTCATGTGCACATACCTTTACTCAGATGTGCTATCTGTGAGTTTTTGTGCACATACCTTTACTCAGATGTGATATCTCTGAGTTCATGTGCACATACCTTTACTCAGATGTGATATCTCTGAGTTCATGTGCACATACCTTTACTCAGATGTGATATCTGTGAGTTCATGTGCACATACCTTTACTCAGATGTGATATCTGTGAGTTCTTGTGCACATACCTTTACTCAGATGTGATATCTATGAGTTCATGTGCACATACCTTTACTCAGATGTGATATCTGTGAGTTCATGTGCACATACCTTTACTCAGATGTGATATCTATGAGTTCATGTGCACACACCTTTACTCAGATGTGATATCTATGAGTTCATGTGCACATACCTTTACTCAGATGTGATATCTGTGAGTTCATGTGCACATACCTTTACTCAGATGTGATATCTGTGAGTTCATGTGCACATACCTTTAATGTTAAGTTGTCAATCTCGCCTTCATTCTTGCTGGATGGGTTCGGAGCCGATCCTCGGCTCCGACTCGGCACTTGCTTTAGCTTGAGAACTCCTTTTACCAGCTCGAGGCAACCCTATATCCCATGATGCAAGGCGGAACTACCCCAGATCTCGTTTGCCGCTTAGCGAAAGAGGTCTCCTTTGCCAGCTGAGGTAAGTAATTTTCTTGTCAAAAGAGAAAAAGCTTAGTTAGGGTTTTATTTCCCCCTTGTTTCCATTTTTATAGTCTGTAGTGTGTTACAGCCCACTCTATTCCCTTATATTTCAAAACTTTTTATTTCCTTTAGTATAAAAGTTTAGTTAGGCCTAAACCCCATTGGTTAATCCCTACCTGTGTGTTGTGTGTTAGGGGATTAATTGTGTGTGTTTGTTGGGGTTTGTGTGTGACTTCCTCCTAGGATAATGTCCAAGGAAGGCAAGGTCTCAGGCTTCAAGAAGTGTGACTCGTGCTGTCAGAAAATGTCTCTGACAGACGGTCACACTTCTTGTGTTTACTGCCTGGGGCCTTTGCACCTGCAGGACTCCTGTGCTTTGTGTCACTCTTTTAGCCAGAGAGTCCTGCAGGAACGGAGGAATAAGCTAATCCTCCGTGGCTTACTTAAGCCAGAAGGTTCTCCCTCTAAAACAGGGTCTGGGAAACCTTCTAAGCCACCGAGCTCAGGCTTCAGTATCCAAGCCTCCTCCGGTGGCTCCGGCTCCATCGAGATCGGCTGGAACCGATCTATCTGCATCAAAAGTAGTGGGTTCGGCACCGACTGGTTCCGACACCCGGTCTATTGTGGCCTTGTCGGCTCCGCTGGAGCCGACACCTTATCCAGCATCGGAGCCGAAAACCTTCGGCTCCATCTGGAATTCAGGGACTTCGGCTCCGATGACTTCGCCCGAAGAGATCTCCGTCCCCTTTGCAGAGTATCCACTGCCCGGGTCTCCTCTTTTGTCGGAGCGGAGCCATCGGAGCCGATCTTCGAGATCTTCCAGGCTGTCTGACCAAGACTTAGAGAGGGTGGTAAGCAGGCTGTTGAAGTCGCAGGCACTGGCCCAAATGCTCCATAGCCCGTCTCAACAGACTTTGGCTATTGTCTCACCCCTTGAACTTCCTCCTCCGACTCCACACCAGAGTTCGGAGCCGGAGCTTCTCGGGACAGCGACTGTTTCAGCGCCGGAGCCTATACATCCTTCGGCTCCGTTGTCCTCGGCTCGATCTCCTCCTTGAGGCCTTCCTTGGAGGGATCCGTCGCCGGGTTTCCCTTGTCGGCTCCGAGGGGCTAGTGGCATCGGACCCTTGTCCGACCCGCTCTCCCTTCGGGCTTCGGCTTTGGTAAGCTCGGCACCGACATCGGCCTCGGAGCCTTCCTCTCAGTGGAGCTGGGAATTCCTGTATCCTCGGATCGGGGATATTCCGGCCTCCCGGGGAGGGGAGCCTTTGAGGTGATGAGGAGTGTCCTGGCCTCTGAGCCAGGTCAACGGTCCATCCCTCTAGCTCCTCCCTCTTCAGTGCCTGTAGACGCCTCTTGCCAGCCTCTTGCTCTCAGGCCCAGGGATCCATCGCCCCAGGTTTCCCCATTGGGAATTTCCTCCTCTTCCGAAGTTTCTCCTGATCCAGCAGGTGAACCCCCTCGGAAGAGGACGTGTAAGAGGAAACACACAGACTCCCCCGAGTCTACTACATCGGATACCGACTTAGATGAGTCGGAGGGTTCCCCACGATCCCCCTCTGAGGATGTCTCCTTTTCAGACATCCTTGAGCTCCTCAAACAGACGGGGAACTGCCGATCGATTGATCCCTCCGAGGATGAGTCGGTATCCCTGGAGGCTTTTGGACCCCGACCCTCCACCTCCTGGTGTCTCCGCCTTCGACCCACTTATGCAGGTTGTGGCTCGAAGGCGTGGCGCTCCAGATTCTGTGGAACCTGTCCCCAGGAGACCATCCAAATTTATCACGGCCCCTACGGACAAACAGTTTCTTTCAAAGGGCGTCTCTGTGGATGCTATGGTGGTGGCGGCCACTAAGAAGGAACTGGCAGATCCTTCAGTACCTGTCCATCCTCCTAACAAGGATTCTAGGACCATGGACAGGTATGGAAAGCGGATGTTTTCTTAAGTGACCTTTGCTATGCGTTCGCTGAACTACCTTTGTCACTTCACCAGGCTTCAAAGAGATATTCTCAAGGAACTGGGTGAAGTGGTCCAGGATCCTTCTGCTGCTAGGGCTCAAGAAAAGATTGCCTCACAGCTAGCAATCCTGAATTCCCTATCCAACTCCTCCATGCGGCTCATATCCTATGCGGCCGATGGAGCGAGCAGGGCCGCAGGCACAGGAGTTGCTCTTAGACGCCAAGCCTGGATGCGGCTTTGTAATTTTGCAGACCCCTTTAAGGCGTCCTTCACCAATACCCCCTTTGATGGTTCGGCTTTGTTCGGACCTCAGGTGAAGGATACCTTGACCAGGTGTGAGCAGAACGGTAAAACTCTTTCTGCCGTTGGAGTCCATTTTTCCACTCCTTCTAGACCATATCCCAAGGGTCAGAAGGGGAAGATGTGGTTCCAAAGCCCAAGGAGCTACACCGACACACGTGGTCAGTTTACCCCAGAGGCAGAGGGGTAACAACAATAGACGCCCTAGAGGCAGGGGGTCCTCAGAACCAGGGCAACAGGGAGTCTCTTCCTGAGAAGCCCTTTCAGCATCCCTGAGGTGTTGCCCGACTGTCCACCCTTGGAGGCAGTTGGGGGAAGGATTTCGCTGTACCCAGTAGCCTGGCAATCCCTATCACAAGATATGTGGGTACAGTCGATCATATCCGAGGGTTACAAAATCCCCTTCGAAAGGTATCCCGTACCTCAACAATACCTTCCAGACATCTCACCCGGTCAAAGGGATTTGGCAGAACAGGAGGTTTCAAAGCTCCTAGAAAAAAGAGCCGTCCAGACTGTGCCGGCAGACCAGGTAGGATCCGGCGTCTACACAAGATTCTTTTTGGTCCCCAAAAGGACGGGAGATTGGAGACCAATATTAGACCTGAGCAGTCTAAACAGATTTGTCAAGAAGACAAGATTCCGGATGGTCACGCTTCAGTCCATTCTGCCCTTTCTGGGCAAGGACAACTGGATGTGCTCTATAGACCTTCAGGACGCGTACTATCACATAAAGATCCACAGGCGCTCCAGAAGGTTTCTCCGCTTTCGGCTAGGGACCAGTCATTACCAATTCAGAGCCCTGCCCTTTGGCCTCACTTCAGCCCCCAGAGTGTTCACCAAATGCATGGCAGTGGTCACAGCTCATCTGAGACGTCAAGGATTCCAGGTGTTTCCTTATTTGGACGACTGGCTCTTCTCTGCCACCACCAGGTGTCAGCTTCTTCAGACCAGAGACTACACTCTACAGCTTTGCAGGAGTTTGGGAATTTCAGTAAATTTCGAAAAATCTTCTCTGCTGCCTTGCCAATCTATCACCTTTATAGGCAGAATTAAACACCGTCAAAATGTTAGCCAGACTAACAGATCAAAGAATTCTGGACATCCAAAAATTCGTTCGGATTTTATTGCAGAGCAACAAGGTCAAAGCCAGATTTATACTGAAGGTTCTAGGTCTTAAGGCTGCGGCCATTGTTCTACTACCACTGGCTCACTTCCACATGCGTCTTCTGCAGTGGATGCTATTCACGCAGTGGTCGTACCACAGTCTCCCGATGAGGCACGAAATCTTAGTCACACAGTCGTGCAGAACTCATCTGAATTGGTGGATATCTTCCCCTCTTCTTCATCAGGGCCGACCCTTTGTTTCCCCTCCTCCAGTTGCCACAGTCACTACGGATGCCTCTCTGATCGGGTGGGGGGGGCATTATCAGGGCAGGATGGTCCACAGGACGTGGCAACCCATAGAATACCATCTGCACATAAATGTCCTGGAGATGAGAGCGGTGCTTTTAACGTTGCAGGCCCTCAACGACTTTCTTCCCACGGGGACTATTGCAGTACAAACGAACAACATGTCCGTGGTCTGGTACATCAACAAGCAGGGCGGGACCAGTTCCTATCCGTTGTGTCGAGAAGCTCTCAGACTTTGGCAATGGGCAATCTCCTCTTATCGGTTTCTGATAGCAACGCACATCCCCGGCAGGTCCAACCTCTTGGCGGACAGGCTGAGCAGATCCATTCTGATGCCTCACGAGTGGTCTCTCAATCAATCTGTAGTGGATCAGATTTTTCTGCAGTGGGGCACTCCTTGTTGCGATCTTTTTGCTACTCCTCAAAACAACAAGTGCCCCGATTATTTCACCCTCTTTCCCCTTCCAGGCCAACCCCTGAGAGACTCTCTAACCCAGGATTGGCCCCGGGGACTTCTATACACTTTTCCTCCTTTTCCCTTGATTCCACAAGTCATTCAGAAAGCCACCGTTTTGAGAGCCAAGTTGATTCTCATTGCCCCTTATTGGCCTCAACAAATTTGGTTTCCGTCTCTGCATCGTCACCTTCTGGTGCAGCCCTGGCATCTGGACCCAGTTCCGGATCTCTTGACCCACCAGTCGGGTCAGCAGCACTGGGCCATTCATTCTCTCAACCTCACTGCTTGGTTGCTCCACTTCCTTCCCTAGCCAGGCTTCCGATGATCTCTGACTCCGTCAGAGACATCTTAGTGTCTTCCTTAAAGTCGTCCACTAGGACTGTTTATGCTAGCAAGTGGCGACGTTTTTCTATTTGGGCAAATTCCAGGAATATTGATCCCTTTACTGCTCCTGTACATTCTGTTTTAGATTTCCTGGTGGAGGTTTTTCATTCAGGATCCTCGTCATCTACAGTTAAAGTACAACTGGCTGCTATTTCCAAGTATCATGTTGGCTTGCATGACAATAACATTATGTCTCATAGATTATGCTAGGCCTTTCTGAGAGGAGTTTTTCTCCTAAAGCCGCCTATAAAGCATCCTCCTCCGCAATGGGATCCAAACTTAATGTTGGCATCCTTGATACTACCTCCCTTCGAACCATCTGCTTCATGTTCTTTGAAGTTGTTGACCTGGAAAACTATATTCTTACTGGCTGTCACTTCAGCAAGAAGGGTTTCCGAGATTCAAGCTCTCTGCATTCGTTCCCCTTACTTAGTTTTTCATAAGGACAGGGTATCATTAAGAACAAACCCTTCCTTTCTCCCCAAAGTTGTGTCTCAAACCAATATTAACCAATCTATAGATCTACCAGTCTTCTTCCCAAACTATTCCGACAGAGCTGAACAGAAGCTTCATTTTTTTGGATGTCCATCGTCAGCTCAGGTACTATTTGCATAGAACTAAACAATTCAGAAAATCGGACCAATTATTTGTCTCCTATGCAGAAAACAGGATAGGTCTTCCAGTTTCTAAAGTGACCTTATCCAGATGGTTGACTTCCACCATTTCCTTTGTGTACTCTCTCAGAGGCAAGCAACTATCTTCTAAACCAAAAGCACACTCAACCAGGAGTCTATCCACTTCTGCAGCCTTTCAGGATAGACTACCCATTGATACTATTTGTGCAGCAGCTACTTGGGCCACGCCTCATACCTTTGTCTCTCATTACAAGTTGGACTTGGCCTCCAGAGATAGGGCCAGTTTTGGTTCCACAGTTCTCAAGAGTCTGTTCCATTGAGCCACCTGGGATACAGGTGCTATGGCGGGGGTCCCATCCAGCAAGAATGAAGGCGAGATTGACAACTTAACATTTAGAAGTTATGTACCTACCATAACGTTCCATGTTAGTTGTCTTCTCGCCTTCTTTCTTGCATCCCTCCCTCCTACCCCCTGGCCTGGACAGATCTTGAAGAGTTCCTATCAGGTTGTTTCCTCCTGAGCCTTCATATGAGGACTCTTTTTATGAACTTGTTTTCCTAATTATGTTAGGTTAGTCCTTAGCAGGGTAGGTTAGCTGCCAAACGAGATCTGAGGTAGTTCCGCCTTGCATCATGGGATATAGGGTTGCCTCGAGCTGGTAAAAGGAGTTCTCAAGCTAAAGCAAGTGCCGAGTCGGAGCCGAGGATCGGCTCCGAACCCATCCAGCAAGAAAGAAGGCGAGAGAAGACAACTAACATGGAACGTTATGGTAGGTACATAACTTCTAATTAACCATTATAAGCTGGACTGTGCCTATAAGACCAGCACATCCTTTGATAGTACCACTCTGATGGGCCTCCTTCCACCATGCCAACCAGGGTGTCCATAGCTTGGGATTTTGATCCAATTTTCTAATCAGACTGACTGAATAGAATATGAAAGTTGTTTACTTACGATAACTGATCCTTTCATTTCAGTTAGTCCAATATGACAACCCTCCCACCTTTCCCCTTCCCATGTTTGTAATGTCTGACGGATCCACAGGTTAGAATTCACTGGGTTCAGGGCAGCACAGATTAGTGGTATCTGCCTTAAGTCATCAAACTGGATCTGAGGTTGCTAAGAGGAGAGGCACATTATGGGATGGAAAGGATGGAGCACTAATTCTGCTGAATTGGATCTGACAGTGGGTTAAGGACCTACATATTGTATCACATGGCAGGGCATGAGAGGGTCTCTTAATTACATAAATATCATATAATTTCACAGTCTAGTGGGTTATTAAAACATCATATTTTAGTATAAATGAAAACTGTTCCTGTTAATTTTCCAGATTCAGTGACAAAGTGCAAAATAGTAGAAAGGCTACTTTGCAACTGAACCTTGGATTTTCACATAGACATCAGTTTAGACTAGACACTGATGCGTCCGTGAACTAGATGTTGCTGGAGAAACCAAACCTGCTCTCTACAGTGGAGCTTTAAGGAAAAAGGGACTGGTTACTGTTACTAAAATGGGTTTCAAAGAGGTTTAGTAAGAAAATAGTTTTCTGAGCTTGTAGTTTTAAACATGCCTGGATCTTCAGGCAGGCTTCTTATCCATGTTCAAATCCTCACTGAATTGCCAAACAGTAGCAGCTTTAACTGCTTTAGGAACATTTTTGCAGTCCTGGTAAGGTGTTTTATGTTGATTATACATTAGAAAGTGCAGGTTGTACTGATGTTTTTGTGCTACTGCTAGCCTGACTTGCAGATGGATAAAGGCTTGTTCAAGCCCATTGCTCATGCAGAGTTCAGGCTACCTATTGAATATCTTCCTTTTCAGAGGGTCATACCTAGACTGCAGTGGTACCAAGATGTTTGGAAAATAATGTGATTCCGTCTCCCAGCCTTGCTGGGATGTGACACTTGACCAATTCCAGAGCTGGAAGCCAGCATCTTGACAGAACTTTCCACATGAGTTTCTTATGCCATGGCAGTGTTTGTCTGGCAGCAGAAGCTGGTGACGTAGTGCAGTAATCACTAAATATAAGTAGCCAGTGTGAAAATAGGTTTGCATTCCATCCCCCAGCAGAATTAAACCTTTACGTTTGTTACCCTGTAGTTATTCACTCACATCTCTAAATCTTTCCTTCCCTTTTATACTTACAGTTGTCATTAGCATTGCTTTCAAGAAAAGTTAAGGACTCCACCTCTTGTAGAGAGTATCTTTGTATTTTTTATGTTATTTGCTTCTCATTTTCTGATGAGTTTCATTGTTCTCATGTTATGGTGCCTTAGGAGGTTTTGTTAAACCTCTTAGATACCTCACGTTGCTGTAGATGCTAGTCACTGAGCAGACAGCCTGTGACACATGAGCTTAAAAAAATAATCTTTATTAAATCTTCACATCATCACGCTGTATAAATGTTTTCTTTTAAACAGTCTTCATTCACGTCTACAATACATAAACTACTCAAATCCTCCCTTTCCTTAAACATTGCTCATTCTCCTGAAAACTGTTCTGCATGTATGTTATTCTCATAAGTTCCATTTCTTTCTATGAAACTTGCTACTTTCCTTTTCTAAAGAACCCACATTAACTTTTTTATCCTTTATAATATTCACAACTTACATTAAGATTAGTTTAGATTTTCTGTTAAGCAACTGTTTTTGGTAATATCTCGAACACAAAAACTTGTAGCACAAAACTTAAGCAACAAAAAGTAAAAGGGTTGTTGCTGAACTTTGGGAGCCTATAACAAGAAAAATAACCAGAGATCCTTTAGAGGTATTTGACATATTTCGGAAAAGTTATAAAATTTGTATAAAGCAGGGAAATGTGTAAGTCAAGAAAAAACACAGATGGAAATATTTATGTAAGACTTAAATATGCCAAGGTTTAGAGGTAAATGAGACTCGACAGGTTTAGAGGTAAATGAGACTCAACAGGTTTAGAGGTAAGTGAGACTCGACAGGTTTAGAGGTAAGTGAGACTCGACAGGTTTAGAGGTAAGTGAGACTCGACAGGTTTAGAGGTAAATGAGACTCAACGGGTTTAGAGGTAAATGAGACTCGACAGGTTTAGAGGTAAATGAGACTCAACAGGTTTAGAGGTAAGTGAGACTGGACAGGTTTAGAGGTAAATGAGACTCGACAGGTTTAGAGGTAAATGAGACTGGACAGGTTTAGAGGTAAATGAGACTGGCAGGTTTAGAGGTAAACGAGACTCGACAACTAACAGTTAAGACAGGAGGAGATGCTGATGTACAGTTAAATTGCATGAAAGCCTCCAGGAATAGATGTATTCCTGTGGAAGTTTGGAAGCCAGAAAGGAAGAAGCTGATAAAGATGTGGAAGGTTTTGTTTAACAATATTTTAAAAGGAGGGGAACCAACAATATCTTGGAAGAAAGCTGTGGTGGCTGTAATACCTAAAGATGGCAAGCAACTATCAGACTCAGCTTCATATAGGTCCATGTCAGTTATAAGTGTTTATGCCTACAATAGCTAAAAGAATGGCTAAGATGTTACCAAAATTGGTAAATATGGATCAATGTGGTTTTGTGGAAGGGAGGCAAACATTTGACAACATTAATAGAACACGGATGATCCAGAGGGGGAAGCAGAGTGAAAGAAAATACCTCGAGTCTTGGGGGGGGTCTTGATGCAGACAAAACATTTAACATAGTAAACTGAGATTTTATGGGTAGGGAAGGGAAGCATGTACATCCCCTGATATAATATGGTACATCCCCTGACATAATAAGGTACATCCCCTGACATAATAAGGTACATCCCCTGACATAATAAGGTACATCCCCTGATATAATAAGGTACATCCCCTGACATAATAAGGTACATCCCCTGACATAATAAGGTACATCCCCTGACATAATAAGGTACATCCCCTGACATAATAAGGTACATCCCCTGACATAATAAGGTACATCCCCTGACATAATAAGGTACATCCCCTGACATAATAAGGTACATCCCCTGACATAATAAGGTTAATTATTTTATGGGTAGGCAAGGGAAGCATTTACACCCCCTGATATAATAAGGTTAATTAGGAGTATACATGAGGACTCGGAAGCAAAAATTAAATTAAATTGTTCCTGTCTGGCAAGATGTTTCTGAACAGAGGAGTCAGGTGGGGGGGTCCTCTTTCCCCTTTATTTGCTTTATATTTATAGCCATGGCAAAGAATATTGGGGACTCAGAAATTCAAGGATATAATTGCTATGGTAATGAAGAAAAGTTGGTTTTATTCGCAGATATTATTTTGTACCTGATTAAACCAGAAAAGGACATCTCAGTGTTGTGGAACATCTTGAAACTGTTTCAGGTCTTTTCTAGGCATAAAATTAATTAAGATAAAACAAAGGCTATAGCTTTAATCTATGTAACTACACATGAATTGGTTCAGCAATACTCGTATTAATGAGGACACAATAAAATTAAGTTTTTAGGACTATGCATTAAAAGGACTCTTTTTATGACTGCTAAGGATAAGTGGGAAGAGACTACACAAAAACTAATACAAAAAACAAGAAAGTGGAAGCTGTTTATGGATATATATATATATATATATATATATATATATATATATATATATATATGTAAGCAGTGAGAATGTTTTTAGTCCATTTGACTTTATATACAGGTCAGGCATATTTTTGTAAATCAGAGGACAAGATATGGGCAAGAATTAATAATGAGTTGAAGAAATTTATCTGGGAGGGAAGACGGCAAGATTCAAGTGGAATAAGTTGATCCTTCCAACAAAAGAAGGTGGTTTAGAATTACCTGATTTGAAGGGATATTTTAGAACTGCACAGTTAAGGCTCATCTATATAACACAAGCCGAAAGCTATAATTCATAGATTAGTACTAGGCTAACTGCCCTTGTGAGCTATTTTAAGCCTAGCCAATTATCCCCTGTGAGATTCAAACTCTGTACCTTGTGTTTGTAAGGCAAACACCTTAACCATTTGGCCACCCTCCCAACCAGAGGGGAAAGGGATGATGATGAAATGGGAAATTCAGGAAATAGTGAAATAGTGGGGGTTTCACAATCTGATCCTTAAGGAGAATAACAATAACCATACAGAATATTAGAGTTATAAAGTAGCAGAAAGTGTTCTAAGAATTAAGGGAACGAGAATAACGATAGCCATGCAGAATGTTATATTAATAAAGAAACATAAAGTGTTCTAAGAGCTAAGGGAAGGAGAATAACGATAGCCATGCAGAATGTTATATTCATAAAGAAACATAAAGTGTTCTAAGAGCTAAGGGAAGGAGAATAATGATAGCCATACAGAATGTTATATTCATAAAGAAACAGAAAGTGTTCTAAGAATTAAGGGAAGGAGAATAACGATAGCCATACAGAATGTTATATTCATAAAGTATCAGAAAGTGTTCTAAGATCTAAGGGAAGGAGAATAACGATAGCCATACAGAATGTTATATTCATAAAGTAGCAGAAAGTGTTCTAAAAAACTAAGGGAAGGAGAATAACGATAGCAATACAGAATGTTATATTCATAAAGTAACAGAAAGTGTTCTAAGAACTAAGCAAAGGAGAATAACGATAGCCATACAGATTGTTATATTCAGAAAGTAGCAGAAAGTGTTCTATGAACTAAGGGAATGAGAATAATGATAGCCATACAGAATGTTATATTCATTAAGTAGCAGAAAGTGTTCTATGAACTAAGGGAATGAGAATAACGATAGCCATGCAGAATGTTATATTCATAAAGTAGCAGAAAGTGTTCTAAGAACTAATGGAAGGAGAATAACGATAGCCATGCAGAATGTTATATTCATGAAGTAGCAGAAAGTGGTGTAAGAACTAAGGGAAGGAGAATAACGATAGCCATACAGAATGTTATATTCATAAAGTAGCAGAAAGTGTTCTAAGAACTAAGGGAAGGAGAATAACGATAGCCATGCAGAATGTTATATTCATAAAGTAGCAGAAAGTGTTCTAAGAACTAAGGGAAGGAGAATAACGATAGCCATACAGACTGTTATATTCATAAAGTTACAGAAAGTGTTCTAAGAACTAAGGGAATGAGAATAACGATAGCCATACAGAATGTTATATTCATAAAGAATGTTATATTCATATACTGTTAAATATATGTATTACTAAACCAGGATTTAATTCCCATTTTGTGGCACTATACTTGCTCATCCAATCAAACTTTGTTCTTATCATTTTTATGTTATAAACTGTTTGTACCATTGTGGACCTTTTCTCCCCGGGCCTCTGCTGAAAATGGAGATGTCTCCAGTTAGACTAGCCCGGTTAACAAATGTTAAATAAAATAAATAAAGTAGCAGAAAGTGTTCTAAGAACTAAGGGAAGGAGAATAACGATAGCCATACAGAATGTAATATTCATAAAGTAGCAGAAAGTGTTCTAAGAACTAAGGGAAGGAGAATAACGATAGCCATACAGAATGTTATATTCATAAAGTAGCAGAAAGTGTTCTATCAACTAAGGGAATGAGAATAACGATAGCCATGCAGAATGTTATATTCATAAAGTAACAGAAAGTGTTCTAAGAACTAAGGGAATGAGTATAACAATAGCCATACAGAATGTTATATTCATAAAGTAGCAGAAAGTGTTCTATGAACTAAGGGAAGGAGAATAACGATAGCCATACAGAATGTTATATTCATAAAGAAACAGAAAGTGTTCTAAGAACTAAGGGAAGGAGAATAACGATAGCCATGCAGAATGTTATATTCATAAAGTAGCAGAAAGTATTCTAAGAACTAAGGGAATGAGAATAACGATAGCCATATAGAATATTATATTCATAAAGTAGCAGAAAGTGCTCTAAGAACTAAGGGAAGGAGAATAACCATAACCATACAGAATGTTATATTCATAAAGTAGCAGAAAGTGTTCTAAAAACTAAGGGATGGAGAATAACGATAGCCATTAAGAATGTTATATTCATAAAGTAGCAGAAAGTGTTCTAAAAACTAAGGGATGGAGAATAACGATAGCCATTAAGAATGTTATATTCATAAAGTAGCAGAAAGTGTTCTAAGAACTAAGGGAAGGAGAATAATGATAGCCATACAGAATGTTATATTCATAACGTAGCAGAAAGTGTTCTAAGAGCTAATGGAAGGAGAATAACGATAGCCATACAGAATGTTATATTCATAAAGTAGCAGAAAGTGTTCTAAGAACTAAGGGAAGGAGAATAACAATAGCAATACAGAATGTTATATTCATAAAGTAGCAGAAAGTGTTCTAAGAACTAAGGGAAGGAGAATAACGATAGCCATACAGAATGTTATATTCATAAAGTAGCAGAAAGTGTTCTAAAAACTAAGGGATGGAGAATAACGATAGCCATACAGAATGTTATATTCATAAAGTAGCAGAAAGTGTTCTAAAAACTAAGGGATGGAGAATAACCATAGCCATACAGAATGTTATATTCATAAAGTAGCAGAAAGTGTTCTAAGAACTAAGGGAATGAGAATAACAATAGTCATACAGAATGTTATACTTATAAAGTAGCAGAAAGTGTTCTAAGAGCTAAGGGAATGAGAATAACGATAGCCATACAGAATGTTATATTCATAAAGTAGCAGAAAGTGTTCTAAGAACTAAGGGAAGGAGAATAACGATAGTCATACAGAATGTTATATTCATAAAGTAGCAGAAAGTGTTCTAAAAACTAAGGGATGGAGAATAACGATAGCCATACAGAATGTTATATTCATAAAGTAGCAGAAAGTGTTCTAAGAACTAAGGGAATGAGAATAACAATAGCCGTACAGAATGTTATACTTATAAAGTAGCAGAAAGTGTTCTAAGAGCTAAGGGAATGAGAATAACGATAGCCATACAGAATGTTATATTCATAAAGTAGCAGAAAGTGTTGTAAGAACTAAGGGAAGGAGAATAACGATAGCCATGCAGAATGTTATATTCATAACGTAGCAGAAAGTGTTGTAAGAACTAAGCAAAGGAGAATAACAATAGCCATACAGAATGTTATATTCATAAAGTAGCAGAAAGTGTTCTAAGAACTAAGGGAAGGAAAATAACGATAGCCATACAGAATGTTATATTCATAAAGTAGCAGAAAGTGTTCTAAGAACTAAGGGATGGGGAATAACGATAGCCATACAGAATGTTATATTCATAAAGTCGCAGAAAGTGTTCTAAGAACTAAGGGAATGAGAATAATGATAGCCATGCAGAATGTTATATTCATAAAGTAGCAGAAAGTGTTCTGAGAATGAAGGGAAGGAGAATAACGATAGCCATACTCATAAAGTAGCAGAAAGTGTTCTATGAATTAAGGGAAGGAGAATCACGATAGCCATACAGAATGTTATATTCATAAAGTAGCAGAAAGTGTTCTAAGAACTAAGGGAAGGTGAATAACGATAGCCATACAGAATGTTATATTCATGAAGTAGCAGAACGTGTTGTAAGAACTAATGGATGGAGAATAACGATAGCCATACAGAATGTTATATTCATAAAGTATCAGAAAGTGTTCTAAAAACTAAGGGATGGAGAATAACGATAGCCATACAGAATGTTATATTCATAAAGTAACAGAAAGTGTTCTAAGAATGAAGGGAAGGAGAATAACTATAGCCATACAGAATGTTATATTCATAAAGTAGCAGAAAGTGTTCTAAGAATGAAGGGAAGGAGAATAACGATAGCCATACAGAATGTTATATTCATAAAGTAACAGAAAGTGTTCTAAGAATGAAGAGAAGGAGAATACTGATAGCCATACAGAACGTTATATTCATAAAGTAGCAGAAAGTGTTCTATCAACTAAGGGAATGAGAATTACAATAGCCATGCAGAATGTTATATTCATAAAGTAGCAGAAAGTGTTCTGAGAATGAAGGGAAGGAGAATAACGATAGCCATACTCATAAAGTAGCAGAAAGTGTTCTATGAATTAAGGGAAGGAGAATAACGATAGCCATACAGAATGTTATATTCATAAAGTAGCAGAATGTGTTCTAAGAACTAAGGGAAGGAGAATAACTATAGCCATACAGAATGTTATATTCATAAAGTAACAGAAAGTGTTCTAAGAACTAAGGGAAGGAGAATAACGATAGCCATGCAGAATGTTATATTCATAAAGTAGCAGAAAGTATTCTAAGAACTAAGGGAAGGAAAATGACAATAGCCATACAGAATGTTATATTCATAAAGAAACAGAAAGTGTTCTAAGAACTAAGGGAAGGAGAATAACGATAGCCATGCAGAATGTTATATTCATAAAGTAGCAGAAAGTATTCTAAGAACTAAGGGAATGAGAATAACGATAGCCATACAGAATGTTATATTCATAAAGAAACAGAAAGTGTTCTAAGAATGAAGGGAAGGAGAATAACGATAGCCATACAGAATGTTATATTCATAAAGTAACAGAAAGTGTTCTAAGAATGAAGGGAAGGAGAATAACGATAGCCATACAGAATGTTATATTCATAAAGTAACAGAAAGTGTTCTAAGAACTAAGGGAAGGAGAATAACGATAGCCATACAGAATGTTATATTCATAAAGTAGCAGAAAGTGCTCTAAGGACTAAGGGAAGGAGAATAACCATAACCATACAGAATGTTATATTCATAAAGTAGCAGAAAGTGTTCTAAAAACTAAGGGATGGAGAATAACGATAGCCATTAAGAATGTTATATTCATAAAGTAGCAGAAAGTGTTCTAAGAACTAAGGGAAGGAGAATAACGATAGCCATACAGAATGTTATATTCATAACGTAGCAGAAAGTGTTCTAAGAGCTAATGGAAGGAGAATAACGATAGCCATATAGAATGTTATATTCATAAAGTAGCAGAAAGTGTTCTAAGAACTAAGGGAAGGAGAATAACGATAGCCATACAGAATGTTATATTCATAAAGTAGCAGAAAGTGTTCTAAAAACTAAGGGATGGAGAATAACGATAGCCATACAGAATGTTATATTCATAAAGTAGCAGAAAGTGTTCTAAGAACTAAGGGAAGGAGAATAACGATAGCCATACAGAATGTTATATTCTTAAAGTAGCAGAAAGTGTTCTAAAAACTAAGGGATGGAGAATAGCGATAGCCATACAGAATGTTATATTCATAAAGTAGCAGAAAGTGTTCTAAGAACTGAGGGAATGAGAATAACAATAGCCATACAGAATGTTATAGTTATAAAGTAGCAGAAAGTGTTCTAAGAACTAAGGGAATGAGAATAACGATAGCCATACAGAATGTTATATTCATAAAGTAGCAGAAAGTGTTCTAAGAACTAAGGGAAGGAGAATAACGATAGCCATACAGAATGTTATATTCATAACGTAGCAGAAAGTGTTCTAAGAACTAAGCAAAGGAGAATAACGATAGCCATACAGAATGTTATATTCATAAAGTAGCAGAAAGTGTTCTAAGAACTAAGAGAAGGAGAATAACGATAGCCATTAAGAATGTTGTATTCATAAAGTAGCAGAAAGTGTTCTAAGAACTAAGGGAAGGAGAATAACGATAGCAATACAGAATGTTATATTCATAAAGTAGTCGAAAGTGTTCTAAGAACTAAGGGATGGGGAATAACGATAGCCATACAGAATGTTATATTAATAAAGTAGCAGAATGTGTTCTATGAATTAAGAGAATGAGAATAATGATAGCCATACAGAATGTTATATTCATAAAGTAGCAGAAAGTGTTCTAAGAACTAAGGGAAGGAAAATAACAATAGCCATACAGAATGTTATATTCATAACGTAGCAGAAAGTGTTCTAAGAACTAAGCAAAGGAGAATAACGATAGCCATACAGAATGTTATATTCATAAAGTAGCAGAAAGTGTTCTAAGAACTAAGGGAAGGAGAATAACGATAGCCATTAAGAATGTTATATTCATAAAGTAGCAGAAAGTGTTCTAAGAACTAAGGGAAGGAGAATAACGATAGCAATACAGAATGTTATATTCATAAAGTAGTCGAAAGTGTTCTAAGAACTAAGGGATGGGGAATAACGATAGCCATACAGAATGTTATAATGTTAAGTTGTCAATCTCGCCATCATTCTTGCTGGATGGGTTCGGAGCCGATCCTCGGCTCCGACTCGGCAGTTGCTTTAGCTCGAGAACTCCTTTTACCAGCTCGAGGCAACCCTATATCCCATGATGCAAGGCGGAACTACCTCAGATCTCGTTTGCCGCTTAGCGAAAGAGGTCTCCTTTGCCAGCTGAGGTGAGTTTTTTCTTAGTAAAATAAGAAAAGTGTAGTTAGGAGTTTATTTCCCTTTTTGAGTGTCAGTTTAGTCTGTAATCTAGTTACAGCCCACCCTTTCCCTCTTTTTTCAGCCCTTTTGTAAACTTTTATAAGTTTTAAGTTACAGTTGTTTAGTCAGGCCTAGTTCCCCCTTGGTTATCCCTTCCTGTGTGTTTGTATAGGGATTAAGTTGTGTGTTTGTGGGGACTGTTTGTGGTATCCTTGTTAGGATGTCTAAAGAAGGCAAGGTCTCAGGCTTCAAGAAGTGTGACCAGTGCTGTCAGAAAATGTCCCTGACAGACGGTCACACTTCTTGTGTATTGCCTGGGGCCTTTGCACCTGCAGGACTCCTGTGCGTTGTGTCATGCTTTTAGCCAGAGAGTCCTGCAGGAAAGGAGGAACAAACTTATCCTCCGAGGTTTACTTAAACCTGAAGGTTCTCCTCCTAAGTCAGGAAAACCTCATAAGCCACCGAAGGCTCAGGCTACAGTGTCCAAGCCTCCTCCGGTGGCTTCCGGCTCCGGAGCCGACATCGGCTCGGCTGGAGTCGATACTGTTTCTTCAAAAGTAGTGGGTTCGGTGCGGCCGGCTCCGATACCCTGACTACGGTGGCCTTGTCGGCTCCGGCTGGAGCCGACACCTTATCAGCATCGGAGCCGAGATATCCTCGGCTCCATCTGGAGTTCAAGGGACTTCGGCTCCGATGGTTTCGACCCATAAGAGATCCCGGTCCCCTTCTATTATGAGTATTCACTCGGCTCCGGGGTCTCCTCTTTTATCGGAGCGGAGCCATCGGAGCCGGTCTTCGAGATCTTCCAGGCTGTCCGACCACGACTTGGAGAGGGTGGTAAGCAGGCTGTTGAAGTCTCAGGCACTGGCCCAAATGCTCCATAGCCCGTCTCAGCAGATTGCGGCTATAACCCCTATCATTGAGCCTCCTCCTCCGACTCCACACCAGAGTTCGGAGCCGGAGCTTCTTGGGACAGCGACTGCTTCGATGCCGGAGCCGATACATCCTTCGGCTCTGTCATCTTCGGCTCCGATCTCTCCTTGAGACCTTCCTTGGAGGGATCCGGTCGTCGGGTTTCCACTGTCGGCTCCGAGGGGGCTAGTGGCATCGGACCCTTGTCCGACCCCGCTCTCCCTCTCGGGGCTTCGGCTCTGGTAAGCTCGGCACCGACATCGGCCTCGGAGCCTTCTCTCTCTTTGGAGCCGACCATTCCTGTCTCTTCGGAGCGGGTGTGTTCTGGTCTCCCGGGGAGAGGAGCCTTTGAGGTGATGAGGAGTGTCCTGGCCTCAGAGCCAGGTCAGCGGTCCGTCCCTCTAGCTCTTCCCTCATCAGTGCCTGCAGATGCCTCTTCTCAGCCTCTTGCTCTCAGGCCCAAGGATCCATCGCCCCAGGTTTCCCCACTGGGAATTTCCTCCTCTTCCGAGGTTTCTCCTGATCCTGCAGGGGAACCCCCTCGGAAGAGGACGTGTAAGAGGAAACACACAGACTCCCCCGAGTCTACTACATCTACTACATCTGATACCGACTTAGATGAGTCGGAGGGTTCCCCCCGGTCCCCCTCTGAGGATGTCTCCTTTTCAGACATCCTTGAGCTCCTCAAACAGAGGGGGAATTGGCCCTCCATTGACCCCTCCGAGGATGAGTCGGTATACCGGAGGCTTTTGGATCCCAACCCTCCACCTCCTGGGTGTCTCCGCCTTTCGACCCACTCATGCAGGTAGTGGCTCGGAAGGCGTGGGCGGCTCCAGATTCTGTGGAACCTGTCCCCAGGAGACCATCCAAGTTCATCACGGCCCCTTCGGATAAGCAGTTCCTTTCCAAAGGTGTCTCTGTGGATGCTATGGTGGTGGCGGCGGCCACTAAGAAGGAACTGGTGGATCCTTCAGTACCTGTCCATCCTCCTAATAAGGATTCTAGGACCATGGACAGGTATGGAAAGCGGATGTTTTCTTCAGCGACCTTTGCTATCGTCGCTGAATTACCTTTGTCACTTCACCAGGCTTCAACGAGATATTCTCATGGAACTGGGAGAAGTAGTCCAGGATCCTTCTGCTGCTGGGGCTCAGGAAAAGATTGCCTCACAGCTGGCTATCCTGAATTCCATATCTAACTCCTCCATGCGGCTCATATCTTATGCGGCCGATGGAGCGAGCAGGGCCGCAGGCACAGGTGTTGCTCTTAGTCGCCAAGCCTGGATGCGGCTGTGTAATTTTGCGGACCCCTTTAAGGCGTCCTTCACCAACACCGCCTTTGATGGTTCGGCTTTGTTCGGACCTCAGGTGAAGGATACTTTGACCAGATGTGAGCAGGACGGTAAAACTCTTTCTGCCGTTGGAGTCCAGTTTTCCACTCCTTCTAGACCTTATCCCAAGGGTCAGAAGGGGGAGAAGATGTGGTTCCGAAAAGCCCAAGGAGCTACACCGGACACACATGGTCAGTTTACCCCTAGAGGCAGAGGGGGTAACAATAATAGACGCCGCCCTAGAGGCAGGGGGGGTCCTCAGAACCAGGGCAACAGGGAATCTCTTCCTGAGAAGCCCTTTCAGCATCCCTGAGGTGTTGCCCGACTGTCCACCCTTGGAGGCAGTCGGGGGAAGAATTTCACTGTACCCAGTAGCTTGGCAATCCCTATCCCAAGAGAAGTGGGTACAGTCGATTATATCCGAGGGTTACAAAATCCCCTTCGAAAGGTTTCCCGTACCTCTACAATCCCTTCCAGACATCTCACCCGGTCAAAGGGATTTGGCAAGACAGGAGGTTTCAAAACTCCTGGAAAAAAGAGCCATCCAGACAGTGCCGGCAGACCAAGTAGGATTCTACTCAAGATTGTTTTTGGTCCCCAAAAGGACGGGAGATTGGAGACCGATACTAGACCTAAGCAGACTAAACAAGTCTGTCAAGAAGGCAAGATTCCGGATGGTCACGCTGCAATCCATTCTGCCCTTTCTGGGCAAGGACAACTGGATGTGCTCTATAGACCTTTAGGATGCGTACCATCACATAAAGATTCACCGACGCTCCAGAAGGTTTCTCCGCTTTCGGCTGGGAGCCAGTCATTACCAATTCAGAGCACTGCCCTTTGGCCTCACTTCAGCCCCCAGAGTGTTCACCAAATGCATGGCAGTAGTCACAGCTCACCTGAGACGTCGAGGATTCCAGGTGTTTCCTTATTTGGACGACTGGCTCCTCTCCGCCACCACCAAGCATCAGCTTCTTCGGTCCAGAGACTACACCCTACAGCTTTGCAGGAAACTGGGAATTTCGGTAAATTTCGAAAAATCCTCTCTGCTGCCTTGCCAATCTATCACCTTTATAGGCGCAGAGTTAAATACCGTCAAAATGTTAGCCAGGCTAACAGATCAAAGGATTCTGGACATCCAAAAATTTGTTCAGCTTCTGTTACTAAGCAACAAGGTCAAAGCCAGGTTTGTCTTGAAAGTTCTAGGCCTAATGGCTGCGGCCATTGTTCTTCTTCCACTGGCTCGCTTCCACATGCGTCTCCTGCAGTGGATGTTATTCACGCAGTGGTCGTACCACAATCTTCCCATGAGACACGAAATCTTGGTAACACAGTCGTGCAGGGCTCATCTACGATGGTGGATATCTTCCCCTCTTCTTCATCAGGGCCGACCCTTTATTCCCCCTCCTCCAGTTGCCACCGTCACCACGGATGCCTCTCTGATCGGGTGGGGGGGGCATTATCAGGGCAGGATGGTCCACGGGACGTGGCAACCCATAGAATACCATCTGCACACAAATGTCCTGGAGATGAGAGCAGTGCTTTTAACGTTGCAAGCCCTCGACGACTTTCTTCCCACGGGACTATTGCAGTACAAACGGACAACATGTCCGTGGTCTGGTACATCAACAAACAGGGCGGAACCAGGTCCTATCCGTTATGTCGAGAAGCTCTCAGACTTTGGCAATGGGCGATCTCTTCTCAGCGGTTTCTGATAGCAACGCACATCCCGGCAGGTCCAACCTATTGGCGGACAGGCTAAGCAGATCTATTCTGATGCCTCACGAATGGTCTCTCAATCAATCTGTAGTGGATCAGATTTTTCAGAAGTGGGGCACTCCTTGTTGCGATCTTTTCGCTACCCTCAAAACAGCAAGTGCCCAGATTACTTCACACTATTTCCCCTTCCAGGCCATCCCTTGAGAGACTCTCTTACCCAGGATTGGCCTCGGGACTTCTTTATGCTTTTCCTCCCTTTCCATTGATTCCACAAGTCATTCAGAAAGCCACCGTTTTGAGAGCCAAATTGATCCTCATTGCTCCATATTGGCCTCGACAAATTTGGTTTCCGTCTCTACATCATCATCTTCTGGTGCAGCCCTGGCATCTGGACCCAGTTCCGGATCTTTTGATCCACCAGTCGGGTCAGCAGCACCGGGCCATTCATTCTCTCAACCTCACTGCTTGGTTGCTCCACTTCCTTCCCTAGCCAGGCTACCAATGATTTCTGACTCTGTCAGAGACATTCTAGTGTCTTCTTTGAAGTCGTCTACTAGAACTATTTATGCTAGCAAGTGGCGACGTTTTTCAATTTGGGCAAACGCCAGAAAGATTGATCCTTTTACTGCTCCTGTACATTCTGTTTTGGATTTCCTGGCGGAGGTTTTTCATTCAGGATCCTCGTCATCTACAGTCAAAGTACAACTGGCTGCTATTTCCAAGTATCATGTTGGCTTGCATGACAATAACATCATGTCTCATAGGTTATGCAAGGCCTATTTGAGAGGAGTTTTTCTCCTAAAACCGCCTGTGAAACATCCTCCTCCGCAATGGGATCTAAACTTAATGTTGGCATCCCTAATTCTACCTCCTTTCGAACCGTCTGCTTCATGTTCTTTGAAGCTATTGACGTGGAAAACTATTTTTTTACTGGCTGTTACTTCTGCAAGAAGAGTTTCTGAGATTCAGGCCCTCTGTATTCGTTCACCTTATTTGGTTTTTCATAAGGATAGGGTTTTGTTAAGAACTAACCCTTCCTTTCTTCCCAAGGTTGTATCTCAAACCAATATTAACCAATCTATAGATCTACCAGTTTTCTTTCCTAACTATTCTGACAGAGCTGAACAGAAGCTGCACTTTTTGGATGTCCATCGTCAGCTCAGGTACTACTTGCATAGGACTAAACAAATTAGAAAATCAGACCAATTGTTTGTCTCCTATGCAGAAAACAGGTTAGGTCTTCCAGTTTCTAAAGTGACCTTATCTAGGTGGTTGACTTCCACCATTTCCCATGTGTACTCTCTCAGGGGCAAACAACTATCTTCTAAGCCAAAAGCACATTCGACCAGGAGTCTATCCACTTCTGTAGCCTTTCAGGATAGACTTCCCATTGACACTATTTGTGCAGCAGCTACTTGGGCCACGCCTCATACCTTTGTGTCTCATTACAAGTTGGACTTGGCCTCCAGAGATAGGGCCAGTTTTGGTTCCACAGTTCTCAAGAGTCTGTTCCATTGAGCCACCCGGGATACAGGTGCTAGGGACGCGGTCCCATCCAGCAAGAATGAAGGCGAGATTGACAACTTAACATTTAGAAGTTATGTACCTACCATAACGTTCCATGTTAGTTGTCTTCTCTCGCCTTCTTTCTTCGTCCCTCCCTCCTTACCCCTGGCCTGGACAGATCTTGGAGAGTTCCTATTAGATTGCTTCCTCTGGAGCATTGTTATGAGGACTTCTTTTAGGAACCATGGTTCCTAATTATGTTAGGATAGTCTTTAGCAGGGTCAGTTAGCTGCCAAACGAGATCTGAGGTAGTTCCGCCTTGCATCATGGGATATAGGGTTGCCTCGAGCTGGTAAAAGGAGTTCTCCAGCTAAAGCAAGTGCCGAGTCGGAGCCGAGGATCGGCTCCGAACCCATCCAGCAAGAAAGAAGGCGAGAGAAGACAACTAACATGGAACGTTATGGTAGGTACATAACTTCTAATTAATAAAGTAGCAGAAAGTGTTCTATGAATTAAGGGAATGAGAATAACGATAGTCATACAGAATGTTATATTCATAAAGTTACAGAAAGTGTTCTAAGAACTAAGGGAAGGAGAATAATGATAGCCATACAGAATGTTATATTCATAAAGTAACAGAAAGTGTTCTAAGATCTAAGGGAATGAGAATAACGATAGCCATACAGAATGTTATATTCATAAAGTAACAGAAAGTGTTCTAAGAACTAAGGGAAGGAGAATAACGATAGCCATACAGAATGTTATATTCATAAAGTAGCAGAAAGTGTTCTAAGATCTAAGGGAAGGAGAATAACGATAGCCATACAGAATGTTATATTCATAAAGTAGTCGAAAGTGTTGTAAGAACTAAGGGAAGGAGAATAACGATAGCCATACAGAATGTTATATTCATAAAGTAGCAGAAAGTGTTCTAAGAGCTAAAGGAAGGAGAATAACGATAGCCATACAGAATGTTATATTAATAAAGTAGCAGAAAGTGTTCTAAGAGCTAAGGGATGGAGAATAACGATAGCCATATAGAATGTTATATTCATAAAGTAGCAGAAAGTGTTCTAAAAACTAAGGGATGGAGAATAACGATAGCCATACAGAATGTTATATTCATAACGTAGCAGAAAGTGTTCTAAGAGCTAAGGGAAGGAGAATAGCGATAGCCATATAGAATGTTATATTCATAAAGTAGCAGAAAGTGTTCTAAGAGCTAATGGAAGGAGAATAACGATAGCCATACAGAATGTTATATTAATAAAGTAGCAGAAAGTGTTCTAAGAACTAAGGGAAGGAGAATAACAATAGCCATACAGAATGTTATATTCATAAAGTAGCAGAAAGTGTTCTAAAAACTAAGGGATGGAGAATAACGATAGCCATACAGAATGTTATATTCATAAAGTAGCAGAAAGTGTTCTAAGAACTAAGGGAAGGAGAATAGCGATAGCCATATAGAATGTTATATTCATAAAGTAGCAGAAAGTGTTCTAAGAGCTAATGGAAGGAGAATAATGATAGCCATACAGAATGTTATATTAATAAAGTAGCAGAAAGTGTTCTAAGAACTAAGGGAAGGAGAATAACAATAGCCATACAGATTGTTATATTCATAAAGTAGCAGAAAGTGTTCTAAAAACTAAGGGAAGGAGAATAACGATAGCCATACAGAATGTTATATTCATAAAGTAGCAGAAAGTGTTCTAAAAACTAAGGGATGGAGAATAACAATAGCTATACAGAATGTTATATTCATAATGTAGCAGAAAGTGTTCTAAGAACTAAGGGATGGAGAATAACGATAGCCATACAGAATGTTATATTCATAAAGTAGCAGAAAGTGTTCTAAGAGCTAATGGAAGGAGAATAACGATAGCCATACAGAATGTTATATTAATAAAGTAGCAGAAAGTGTTCTAAGAACTAAGGGAAGGAGAATAACAATAGCCATACAGATTGTTATATTCATAAAGTAGCAGAAAGTGTTCTAAAAACTAAGGGAAGGAGAATAACGATAGCCATACAGAATGTTATATTCATAAAGTAGCAGAAAGTGTTCTAAAAACTAAGGGATGGAGAATAACAATAGCCATACAGAATGTTATATTCATAAAGTAGCAGAAAGTGTTCTAAGAATGAAGGGAAGGAGAATAACGATAGCCATACAGAATGTTATATTCATAAAGTAGCAGAAAGTGTTCTAAAAACTAAGGGATGGAGAATAACAATAGCCATACAGAATGTTATATTCATAACGTAGCAGAAAGTGTTCTAAGAACTAAGGGATGGAGAATAACGATAGCAATACAGAATGTTATATTCATAACGTAGCAGAAAGTGTTCTAAGAATGAAGGGAAGGAGAATAACGATAGCCATACAGAATGTTATATTCATAAAGTAGCAGAAAGTGTTCTAAGAATGAAGGGAAGGAGAATAACGATAGCCATACAGAATGTTATATTCATAAAGTAGCAGAAAGTGTTCTAAAAACTAAGGGAAGGAGAATAACGATAGCCATACAGAATGTTATATTCATAAAGTAGCAGAAAGTGTTCTAAGAACTAAGGGAAGGAGAATAATGATAGCCATACAGAATGTTATATTCATAAAGTAGCAGAAAGTGTTCTAAGATCTAAGGGAAGGAGAATAACGATAGCCATACAGAATGTTATATTCATAAAGTAGCAGAAAGTGTTCTAAGAATGAAGGGAAGGAGAATAACAATAGCCATACAGAATGTTATATTCATAAAGTAGCAGAAAGTGTTCTAAGAATGAAGGGAAGGAGAATAACGATAGCCATACAGAATGTTATATTCATAAAGTAGCAGAAAGTGTTCTAAAAACTAAGGGAAGGAGAATAACGATAGCCATACAGAATGTTATATTCATAAAGTAGCAGAAAGTGTTCTAAGAACTAAGGGAAGGAGAATAATGATAGCCATACAGAATGTTATATTCATAAAGTAGCAGAAAGTGTTCTAAGATCTAAGGGAAGGAGAATAACGATAGCCATACAGAATGTTATATTCATAAAGTAGCAGAAAGTGTTCTAAAAACTAAGGGATGGAGAATAACAATAGCCATACAGAATGTTATATTCATAAAGTAGCAGAAAGTGTTCTAAGAATGAAAGGAAGGAGAATAACGATAGCCATACAGAATGTAATATTCATAACGTAGCAGAAAGTGTTCTAAGAACTAAGGGAAGGAGAATAACGATAGCCATACAGAATGTTATATTCATAACGTAGCAGAAAGTGTTCTAAAAAACTAAGGGAAGGAGAATAACAATAGCCATACAGAATGTTATATTCATAACGTAGCAGAAAGTGTTCTAAGAACTAGGCCAACATGACAATGGACACGTCAGATTGTCCCAAATGGGATGACTGCAAATAGGGGTGCAGAAAATAGGCAAGAGGGGGCTGGAATTCATTGGATAAAAGTGGCAAAGGAACCAAGGTATTTGGAGCAAATAATTAGAGATGAAAAGGCAATAGAATTGGAGAAGTTCGAGACTGCCTTCCCTCTCAGGGATTGTTATCAGAATACAGGCAAAGAGAAAAGGGTAAAGGGAGTTCAGTGAAATACTAGCTCTGAAAGAGGTTTTAGTTGAATCTAGAACAGAAGCTGCTGTTAAAAAGGGAAAATTAGGAGGACGTATAGAATATTGCACAATAACTATAAGAATCAGTCAGAGGAGGTTAAAAAAGTTTGGGAAGAGACATTGGACATGCATTTTACAATGAAACAATGAGAGGACTTATGTATGACTTCCAAGTATGCATAAAAGTCTGGAAGATTTAGGATTTTTGCTTGGAAGTATTTGCATAATTATTTTTATATCCCAAGTGGACACCAAAGCATTTTTTCCTAAGGTAGACACAAATGGTGGAGATGTGATGGGGAAGAAAGAGGTAACTGGGAATATATGTTTTGGGAATATAATAAGCTGGTAAACTCAAAAATTTCATGCAGAGTCCTCTGTCAGAATTATTTGGTGAGCAAATGGGTGTATCTAATGGAATGATTATTTTTTTTTGTGTTTGGTTACAAGGTCTTAATTGCTTAGCTATTTTAAGGATAAGCACATGAAATGTTAGGACCTACTAGAGTGAATCCCGAAATGTGTGAATGAATGGCAGAAAGAACGGACTTACATATGCTAACTCCGCGATGCCATTTCTTGGCATATTCCCATTTCTCTGAGGCATGGCAATGTCGGAGTTGCTTATATATATATATATATATTGTTGTCGTTCGGCTTTTCCCAGTTAGGGGTCACCACAGCGGAACTCCGGTCCGCTAATGATTGGTAGTTGATTTTTACATGCGAGTTACCAGCCCTGACGCACAACCTTCAACGAAGGTACGCCCATTCACGCATGTCTCCACACCCTTAAACTAATACTTTGTTGATGCACCTTTTGATTTAATTACAGCATTCAATCTTCTTGGGTACACAGTTGCCATCAATTAAGTGACTCTTATTAACCCCAAATAAAGTTCAGCTGTTCTAGTATGATTTTCCTGACATTTACTCAGTTGCTTGCTACAGCAAAAGCCATGGTTCGCAGTGAGCTTAAAAGGCATCAAAGGGATCTCATTGTTCGAAGGTATCAGTCAGAAGAAGGATCCAAAATAAGTTCCACAACATTGGATATACCATTGATCACAGTGAAGACAGTCATCAAAGAGAAAGTATGGGACAACAGTGATGTTGCAACAAACTGGATGTCCCTCCAAAACTGATGAAAAGACCAGACAAAAAGTGGTCAGGGACACTGCCAAAACACCTACAGCAACACTGCAGGAATTTCTGGCAAGAACTGTGTCAATGATCTCCCGTATTCTCCATATGTCTGGACTGTGGGGTAGGTTGCAAGACAAAAGCCTTTTCAAACAGAAAAACATCCAAGCCTGGCTAAAATTTGAAAAACAATACATCAAGTCTCCCAAAAGCATGTGGGAAAATGTGTTATGGTCTGATGAGACCAAGGTTGAACTTTTTGGCCACAATTCCAGAAGGTACATTTTGTGCAAAAACATTTTGCATCACCAAAAGAACACCATCCCCACAGTAAACCATGGTAGTGGCAGTATCACGCTTTGAGTTTGCTTTTCTTCAGCTGGAACTGGGGCTTTACTCAAGGTGGAGAGAATTATGAACAGTTCCAAATATTATTTTTGAAAACCTTCAGGCGTCTGCTAGAAAGATGAAGAGAAATTTCCTTTCAGCACGACAATGACCCCAAGCATAGATCCAAATCAACAAAAGAATGGCTTCATCAGAAGAAAATTAAAGTTTTGGAATGGCCCATTCACAGAGCCTAGACCTAAATCCAATAGAAAATGTGTGGGGTGACCCGAAGAGGGCTGTGCACAAGAGATGCACTCACAATCTGACAGATTTGGAGCGCTTTTGCAAGGAAGAGTGGGCAAATATTGCCAAGTCAAGATGTGCCATGCTGATAGACTGCTACCCAAGAAGACAATGCTGTCATTAAAAAGTATTAGTTTAAGGGTGTGCACACTTATGCAACCAGCTTATTGTACGTTTTTTATTTTTTATATTTTTCCCCTAACAGATTTGTTTGGTTTTCAGTTGAATTACACAGATTATAGGTCACATTAAAGGTGGGAAAGTTTTGAAATGATTTATTGTGGCCTCGTTTTTTTTTATATCAAAAAAACCTAGCATTTTAACAGGGTGTATACACTTTTTATATCCACTGTATCTCTCTCTCTCTCTCTATATCTATATATATATCTATATCTATATATATATATATATATATATATATATATATATATATATATATATATATATATATATCTATATATATATATATCTACACACACACACACACGCATATACATATATATATATATATATCTACACACACACACACACACACACGCTCACATGTGTGTTTGTATGTATGTATATATATATATATATATATATATATATATATATATATATATGTATATATATATATTTATAAAAACATATTATTTTGGGATGTTTGGGGGCTTGCCCTCCACATGGGGGATGCAGGGTTGGGGCCTTCCTCTCCCTGCAAAAAGAAGTTAGAAGGTGGAGCATGATTTTCCAAATTTGCTTTTCTGTGTTTTTATTTTCCGGCTTGTCGCCACTTGGCATTTTGACTGCAAGTATTTCAATAGGGAGCCGTTAATAAGGCTTGCTGAGTCCGAGTCTGCTGGCTGCCAAAAAAGCAGTTATTAGAGAATAGAAATGAAAGTGTAAACCAATTGTAGACGTACTGAATATTGTAAGAGAAGGAAAATAACGAAGTGGGATCTGAGAACGGAGTGGGAGCAACTACATGGTGGGAACGCACCTGCGCAATAATGCGTCGGAGTCAGATTTAAGGGAAGAAAGCTTGGGCACTTTACGTAATGATGCTTGTATAAAGAAAAACGTATGTCATGTGTAAGGTTTGTAACTAGGAATGTATTAATATGGTTTACTTTCATTATATGTTTGCCTCTGCCAGATTATTATATTCTCTCCTCAAAAAAATGTTCCTGATTTATTCTCTCATCCCCGTCAATTCTCAACTTTTTGTTTTCTGCATGAGGAATAATCCTCTAAAGTCTTCTTGAAATATAAAAATACATATGCAAACACTTTCATGCAGAAATCCTAAACGTTTTGGCCTTTGTTGCATACTTATAGATTCATTGGTGATTTCTAGGATAATGGCTTAAAGGCCCTTACAAGCCTAGCTAATATAACCCAATTTTATCTAATATATGACCCCTAAGGCCAAGAGGATGATATGAATTTGTGCCTGCACATTGAGTATCTTATAGATACTCTTGTCCATAAAGAACATAAGCACTACTCCTGCTGCAAATTTGTGACTCCCCATCCATTGATCCAAACTGCATTTGAAAAAGGTCAGGGAAGGGCTGTGCTTAATATGAATAGAAAGACTGTTCCAAAGAAGGGGCACTCTCTGAGAGACATATCTGTCACTCCAGCATGTTCTATTTGATTTACTGACTAGTTTAGATCCCTAGATCATCTGACCGTTGTGCTGTTTTAGTTGTAGATGTGTAGCAGCTCCATCAGGTCTGCACTTTTGGTGTCTTGTAGGTCAGTTATAGGGCACACCTTAATAGTCGGTAGGAGACAGAGTAAAGGGATAGGGTGTTGCTTTGTGAGGAACCTCCAAGGTCACTCCAGCTGATGTAAGTGCCTAGTCAAGTACATGCTAAATGACGCACTATATTTCATTTTTGGTCTAATGAAGGCAGAGTACAGTGAGACTATAATTTCCCTGGATCTGGATGCCAAGCCTTTACTTATAAGTTGTGTCACATGACAGAACTTCTTCACCACTGTGGACACATGACAGTCAAAGTTCAGGCTACTATCTATCTGTTCCTAGATCTCTCACCTCTGAGTCTACTCATAGGGTTGTGCTATTGATATTGTAATTTGCAGGGATATTTGACTTCCCAAAGGGCATGATGATGATTTTTTCACATTTAGTTTTAGGCCATGGTTTGGCACCAATTATCTGTCCGATCTACACCCTCCTGAGGGGGATATCTACATCATTGTGGATTCAGTGTTTGTACCCAGCTTGCAGTCGTCTGAAAACTTTATCATCCAGTGGCTTTCCACATTAGCCTTGACTTCAGAGAAGTATATTCTGAACAGGAGTGGTCTCAGCACTGAGCCATGTGGCACACCACTAATAACTGGCCTCTTGCTGGATCTGGATTCACCCACTTTAACGTGTCCTGTGCATGAACCAATTGGCTATCCATCTGGTGACGTAGGGATTTATGCCCAGTTTTGTGAGTTTATTTATAATACCTGAATGGGGAATTGTGTCAGATGCCTTTGGCAGGTCGACATAGGTGGTATGTACTGTTTTATCCTCATACATGGTCTTGTGACTTTCTCAAAGAAATCATCAGATTCAGTAGGCATGACCTGCCCTTGACAAAGTTGAATTGGGTTGGTTCCAGTTTTTGGAGGTTTCTTATGTCGTTATTTATCAGGTCCATGATTATTCTTTCATGGCTTTACATGTAAGACTCGCCAATTTACGGGTCTGTAATTTGTCCTTCAGATTTATTCCCATTTTCCCTTGTAATTTGCCTTTCTATTCTCTTTGGGCAATATTTTCTAACCTCCTCTGATTGATTCATAACATTATCTAGTATTTTATACACCCAACTACTTATCTCATTTTTCTTTGTTCAGTACTCGGCTGGAATTATAGCAGAACTTGTCTTTCGCTTAGTATTTTCTTAACCCTTTCATATTTGCTGTACTCCGTTCTTCGTTATCAGTCCCTGCTAGGGAAAGTGATGTCTGCCTTACAGTGCAAATTCCCGCTTGACATAATCCGACTCTATTACCTCTCCCCCATAATACCTCGTTCTTACGGTACGCTCCGGCTTCGTTTTGCTTATTTTCTGTACCTGTACCTGCAGACATCCATATTAATAAAATCTCCATTCTCCATTCCTGTTGTTCAGTGCTTAGAATACTTTCTATGTTACATCAGCACAGTATTCTGTGTTGTTGTTACTATTTTCCCTTAATGACTTTGTACCCAAAATCGTAATCTTTATTTCATAACCCCGGTCACAATTTTCAATCATCATCCTTTTCTACTTTGATTTATAACCCTCTGCTTTAGTTATTTATGCAAGTCTTAATTGCATAAAGTTACCCCTTCAAATCAGGCAACTTTAAACCACCTTTTCTATGGGGAGAATATTTTTTTATTCCACTTAACTCTTGCCCCTTTCCCTTCCCAAATAAATTCTCTTAACTCTTTACTGTTTGTCATGCACAACTCCTCCCTCGGTTGACCTTTGTAGTTTTATAAGTGTCTTCCAGGTCATCTGCTATGCATGTGGCTTTGTGACTGCATCTCAGTTCATCAAGCCATATTTCCTTTAGCAACGCATTTACCTTTACTGCCATTAGTTGTATTTTTACCCACAGATACTCTGTACTGTTTGTTTCTTTCCTTTACTGCCATTAGTTGTATGGTTACCCAGAGATACTCTGTACTGTTTGTTTCTTCCCTTTACTGCCATTAGTTGTATTTTTACCCACAGATACTCTGTACTGTTTGTTTCTTTCCTTTACTGCCATTAGTTGTATGGTTACCCACAGATACTCTGTACTGTTTGTTTCTTTCCTTTACTGCCATTAGTTGTATGGTTACCCACAGATACTCTGTACTGTTTGTTTCTTTCCTTTACTGCCATTAGTTGTATGGTTACCCACAGGTACTCTGTACTGTTTGTTTCTTTCCTTTACTGCCATTAGTTGTATTTTTACCCACAGATACTCTGTACTGTTTGTTTCTTTCCTTTACTGCCATTAGTTGTATGTTTACCCAGAGATACTCTGTACTGTTTGTTTCTTTCCTTCACTGCCATTAGTTGTATTTTTACCCAGAGATACTCTGTACTGTTTGTTTCTTCCCTTTACTGCCATTAGTTGTATTTTTACCCACAGATACTCTGTACTGTTTGTTTCTTTCCTTCACTGCCATTAGTTGTATTTTTACCCAGAGATACTCTGTACTGTTTGTTTCTTCCCTTTACTGCCATTAGTTGTAATTTTACCCAGAGATACTCTGTACTGTTTGTTTCTTTCCTTCACTGCCATTAGTTGTATTTTTACCCAGAGATACTCTGTACTGTTTGTTTCTTTCCTTCACTGCCATTAGTTGTATTTTTACCCAGAGATACTCTGTACTGTTTGTTTCTTCCCTTTACTGCCATTAGTTGTATTTTTACCCACAGATACTCTGTACTGTTTGTTTCTTTCCTTTACTGCCATTAGTTGTATGGTTACCCACAGATACTCTGTACTGTTTGTTTCTTTCCTTTACTGCCATTAGTTGTATGTTTACCCACAGATACTCTGTACTGTTTGTTTCTTTCCTTTACTGCCATTAGTTGTATGGTTACCCACAGATACTCTGTACTGTTTGTTTCTTTCCTTTACTGCCATTAGTTGTATGTTTACCCACAGATACTCTGTACTGTTTGTTTCTTCCCTTCACTGCCATTAGTTGTATGTTTACCCACAGATACTCTGTACTGTTTGTTTCTTTCCTTTACTGCCATTAGTTGTATGGTTACCCACAGATACTCTGTACTGTTTGTTTCTTTCCTTTACTGCCATTAGTTGTATTTTTACCCACAGATACTCTGTACTGTTTGTTTCTTTCCTTTACTGCCATTAGTTGTATGTTTACCCACAGATACTCTGTACTGTTTGTTTCTTTCCTTTACTGCCATTAGTTGTATGTTTACCCACAGATACTCTGTACTGTTTGTTTCTTTCCTTCACTGCCATTAGTTGTATTTTTACCCAGAGATACTCTGTACTGTTTGTTTCTTCCCTTTACTGCCATTAGTTGTATTTTTACCCACAGATACTCTGTACTGTTTGTTTCTTTCCTTTACTGCCATTAGTTGTATGTTTACCCACAGATACTCTGTACTGTTTGTTTCTTTCCTTTACTGCCATTAGTTGTATGGTTACCCACAGATACTCTGTACTGTTTGTTTCTTCCCTTTACTGCCATTAGTTGTATGGTTACCCAGAGATACTCTGTACTGTTTGTTTCTTCCTTTTACTGCCATTAGTTGTATGTTTACCCACAGATACTCTGTACTGTTTGTTTCTTTCCTTTACTGCCATTAGTTCTATGGTTACCCACAGATACTCTGTACTGTTTGTTTCTTTCCTTTACTGCCATTAGTTCTATGGTTACCCACAGATACTCTGTACTTTGTTTCTTTCCTTTACTGCCATTAGTTGTATGGTTACCCACAGATGCTCTGTATTGTTTGTTTCTTTCCTTTACTGCCATTAGTTGTATGTTTACCCACAGATACTCTGTACTGTTTGTTTCTTTCCTTTACTGCCATTAGTTGTATTTTTACCCACAGATACTCTGTACTGTTTGTTTCTTTCCTTTACTGCCATTAGTTGTATGTTTACCCACAGATACTCTGTACTGTTTGTTTCTTCCCTTCACTGCCATTAGTTGTATTTTTACCCACAAATACTCTCTACTTTTTGTTTCTTTTTGCATCTGTGTTTCACTCCCGAGACCTTTGCTCAAATGGGTAGATGTGAAGCTTTTGACCTTTTCCTTATAATACCATTAATGTCCTTTTATTTTCTTCAGGATAGTACTGTCACTTATCAGCCTTATGTTTTAGTTTACTGTTAAGCAGGCACTGCCCACTCTTCTGAAACTGCTCCCTAATTCACATTTCTATACAGATGTCTTTCCTGAACATCATTGTCTTTTAACTTGCCTCTTGAATACCCATCTCATTTCCACATGATGTAGCAGGTTTTTGAATACAGGCTGTACTGTGACGCTCTGCATAATGTTTTCACTTTTGTCATCTTTTTATTCACTTTTATTTTCTTTGCTCTTATAGGTTCATAGGTAGGTACTAGGCTATTGGCCCTAGGGCCTATATAAGCCTAGCCAAAAAGGTACCGTGGCTTTCGCCACCCAGGAAAATTACTTTCCTGTGCCCCTCTCAAGCAGAGCCACAGAAGTGATTCCCGAGGTGAATTTTGTATCTTCCATCCAGTCATCAAGATTTTTCTTGAAGAGTGCTAATGAGGAGCTTTGTTTGATATAGACAGGTAGTTTGTTCCAGAGTATGGGAAGTCTCTGGGACAGGAATCTATCCCTCCACCATGTTCTGTTTATTGTGGTGACAAGGTTTAGGTCCCTAGAGCGTGTAGCTCGGAGGGATTGGGATTTCTTTAAGTGGAAGATGTCCAACAGCTCTCAGTTTGACATAGCTTTGTATGCTGGGAAGAGATCACCTCTGAGTAGGTGATATGTGACAGAGTAAAGCTGGAGTTTTTGGAGAATGTCTATGTAGGGCATCTGTTTGAGGCCAGTAATCCTCTTTGTGAGGTATTTCTGCGGCCTTTCCAGTTGTTGTAGATGTCTTGTGAGGTACATACCAAAAGGGGCGTTGTACTCTGTAATGGGTCTAATGAGTGATGAGTAGAGGGGAACAATGACCTCTTTTTTCCTGGATGAGAAACATTTTGTGATGAGGTGTGCCATGTAGAAGGATTTCCTGACTACTGTGGCGATGTGATTATCAAAGGAGAGACTACTGTCCACCTGTGTCCCAAGGTCTCTTATTACACTTTTGGTGTTAAGTAGACTACCACCTATGTGGTAACTCATGGGTACAGAGTTTTTACCAAAGGTGATGACAGTGCTCATTTTGGCATTGAGCTTGAGGCCATTGCTTTGACACAAGGCATCTGTCTCAGTGAGGCCTTTTTGTAGGATGTCCACATCATTAGGAGTTTAGATTATGGCTCCTAGTTTGCGGTCATCTGCAAACTTCGTTAGCCAAAGACCTTCAGAAAAGTAGATACCAAACAGGAGAGGACCCAGGACTTGAACTCTGTGGTACTCCACTTGTCACTGGTCTGAAGTCGGAATTGGAGTCTGCTACTTTCACAGTGTGGGTTCTTTCAGTGAGCCAGTTGGCAACCCATCTTGTGACATAAGGATTTATACCTAGTTTAGTGAGTTTATCTATAATTCCAGAGTGGGGAATGGTGTCAAAAGCCCTGGTGAGATCTAGATAGGCTGTGTGAACCACCTTACCCTCGTCTACGGCTTTGGTGAGCTATCAGGTTTAGAAGACATGATCTGCCTTTTACAAACCTGAATTGGGTGGGGTCTAGAGTTTGGAGATTACTAATGTCTTTGTTTATAAGTTCCATGATAATACATTCCATGACCTTGCAGACCAAGCTCATTAGGCTAATGAGGCAGTAGTTCCCAGGGTCTGTGGTGGATCCCCCTCTGTGGAGTGGGATAACCGTCGCTGTGCGACATTCAGTGGGCACAAAGTCGAAGGTGAGGCAATGATTGAACATGGTGCTTAGGTGGGGTGTCAGTTCATTCTGTAGTTCATGTAGAACGCAGCCTGGGATGTTGTCAGGTCCCATGCATGCTGTGTTCTTGGCTTTGGAGAGTGTGTTTTTTACCTGTGCAGCCATGATTACAGAAACTTTGTTTTTTTCCGGTATAGAGATGGGCCCTTTAGGGGGTGAGAGAAGGGTAAAGTTAACACTGAACCTATCTGCCAGGATGTTGGCAATATCAGTTGGTTCTGTATAGTTAGTGCCATTGTGCTGTAACTCAGGGCAGATCTGAGTGTTGATATTGAGATTCTTGACATAACTATGGAATGCTTTGTGGTTGTCTTTAGAATCAGTGGCTATTTTGTTTTCATAACTAGCTTTGGAAGATTTTATGAGGGATCTCAGCTTCTTACTGAGGCTGACCAGGGAGTTCCTCCAGTTATGGGATTTTACTCTTTTTTGCAACAGTTTTTTTCTTCTGTTGTAGAGTTTGTTTATGGCAGTGGACCACCCGATTGACTTCCTTTTTTTTGGTGGATAGCATCTTGGATGTTCTTTGGTGTTTCACTGTTGCAGTCATTACAATTGGGTTATCTGTAGCCCTCAGTCAGCCTGATTAAAAAGTCTTGGGTCCTGCATTGGTTGCTGTCCCTTCTTCCATGACGTCAGGTGATCAGGGGTAAAAACATGCAGCCGACGCCATTACATCAGTCTTTCTTGACTTGTGGTGCCCGAAGCAGAAGCAGTTCGCCAGTGCCGGTCGGCCAACTCCTGAAATTTTTGTTTTCGAGTTTCAGAAACAAAATCTTCAACTAAAAGTTAAGTACCCCATTGGGGAAACTTTTTCTTGCTCTTAACCGATGTCAGTAAAAGTAAATAAGTGCATTACTTGTGGAAAGCAAATACCTCATAAAGATTTTCATTCGTACTGTATTCCTTGCCTAGGCCCTGACCACGACGTACCTCTCTGTGGGTTTTGTGCCTTATTTAAGCCGCGAACTGTCCGTCTTCGGTATATCTACGCTTCTAAATATTTTGGTGCTCGGTTCAGTTATCCTGATATGTCAGCCATCCGACTACTGACATTCCGAAAACATGCAAAGATAAAGACAGAGACAGGCCGCCTAGGTCCAAAGTTGCCGACGACGCTTCTCCTAAGCCAGTTCGCCGGTACTCAGCGAGGCGCTTTTGCAACCCCTGATACCTGCTACTTCTGATTTGCAGGCCTCTACTGAGACCCATTCAGAGACCGGTATGCCGCGAGATGCTTCAACTGTGGAACCTACAGATGTCTCAACCTTGGATGGGTCTGGAGCCGCTGTGCAGGCATCAGCTTCTGAGGGTGTATTCAGGCCTACTGACTTGTGTATTAAACCAATGCCATCTTCTTCTTCAAGGCCTAAATCTCGAACCATGCCTAAAAAACTGATGCCCAGACTGCATGGTCAGGCCTCTATGCCTAAAAAACGGGTTCATGTCAAACCCACGACATGTTCAAATATCGAAGGTCAGTACACCGAAACGAAACCATCGACATTTCAAAACATCGACAGTACAGCTATATGAAACTACAGCGCTAACATGGGTCCTGCAAGGGGGAAGTAGTATGGGTACAGTATTATATCATATCCTTTACTTCCCCCTTGCAGGACCCATGTTAGCGCTGTAGTTTTGTATAGCTGTACTGTCTATGTTTTGAAATGTCGATGGTTTTGTTTCGGTGTACTGACTTTCGATATTTGAACATGTCGTGGGTTTGACATGAACCCCTAAAAAGCAGATAAGAATGGCTGAAGACCTCATTACTTTAATCAGGGGAAGCCAGCCTTCCCCCTCTGAGACCTAGGACTGAGTTTGTTTATGATACTTCCAACCAGGATTCTGAATTTTCTGTTTCCTCTGATGACCAGGATTTACCCTTATCTACCTATGAGGATTCTGATGCTGAGGACTCCATTCCCTCTGCTTCCCCCCACAGAGGATTTATCTTTTGGCGAAACCTTGCATACTCTCAGGGAGCATTTTCATTGGGAAAGTCAGGATTTCTCTGATTCTAAAAAGAGGCTTAGGTATTTCTTACTCCTGCCCCAGCACAGGCCTTTAGCCATACCTCCTGTCCTAGACATTGTTGATGATGCATTTGCAGAATCTAGCTTGGCCCCTGATTCTTTATCTCCTGCTCCCAGGAAACCTGATGGATATTACAAGGTCACTGATTCTCACAAGTTCCTTTTCAAAAATCCTACTGTGGATCCTGAGACCATTTCACAGGGGCCCAAGGACATTAAAGCTACTACTGCCAAAAATCCTACCCCCTCTGACAGAGACTCCAGGGCGCTGGATAGATGGGGTAAGAAGGTATACACTTCAACAATGTTGGCAATTAGGGCCTTAAACTGCCAGTTTCATATGTTGAAGTAGCAGCAGCATATTATTGGATTGCTTAAACAGAAAATGTTGTTTCCTGATTGTGCTGAAAATAAGGATTTACAGGATTTATTGCATTCAGCAGAACAGGTCGGAAAACATACTTTGCAATGTGGTTTTGACTCTCTAGAGGCATCTTGCAGGGCTGCTGTAACTGGGTCTGTACTTAGAAGGCATGCTTGGCTTAAGGAGTAATCCCTACCAGATCATGTTAAAGCAAAATTACTGGATACTCCCCTAAACCAGGACTGCCTGTTTGGCAACAAGGCAGAAGAAGTTCTTAAAAAGATGGAAGAAAAAGCTAAAGCTATGCAAACTGTTATTACAAGTACAACCTCCAAGATTTAGTAAGCATTGGCCTTCCAAGAACTGGTCCTTTCCTGTCTCTTCCAGACCTTCTCAGTCCAAACCCAGATCCAGCAGAGCTCCCAGGCTGCAGTCCCGGGGTACACACAGGACAAAGCAGTGGGAGGCCTCCACTTCCAAATCTGGGAATAATAAGACTCCCCCTATGGTATACTGTCTCAATGACTTCCTTGTAAAATTTCCAAGCACTTATCAACTGACTGCTCCTTTGGGGGGAACGATTGCTCTTCATGCAAAGAACTGGGAACTCATTACCCAGGACAAATGGGTTTTAAATATAGTGTCCCAGGGATACAGATTTCACTTCCGCATGTTGCCAACACCAAGCGGGTGGCCAGACCTACCCCCAAATCAGTGGGCAGAGACCCAAAACCAAGTACTTTCTCTCTTACGCATGGGGGCTATTCAGTTGGTACCAGAAGAGGAAAAGGGACAAGGTTTCTACTCAAGACTTTTCCTAGTACGCAGTAGCGTGTTCTGTAACTGCATAATGCTGTAGTGTAATAAAGTAGTTAGGTTGGTGTTCTAGTCCCACACTTGCCGTGTATGTGTGTCTCCCCATTTGCCTGAGGACTGAGCAATACCTTTATGAAGGGATTCTCATCTAGATCAAGGGAGGTCATAGTCTCCCTATACTCATCACTCATCAGACCAATGATTGAGTACAATGCCCCATTCGGAATGTATCTGACCCGACACTTGCAGCAGCTGGAGAGGCCACAAAAGTTCCTTACCAAAAGGATAAAGGGTCTCAAACATCTGTCCTATGCTGCCCGACTGAAAGAACTCCAGCTCTATTCAGTCGCTTACCGCTTGCTCAGAGGTGACCTTTGCCTAACATACAAGGCCATGTCAAACCCAGATTTGATGAATATGCTTCACCTCAAAAAATCTAGATCCGTCAGAGCCACAAGGGCGGGAGACTTAAACCTCGACACGGCTATTAATAGGACGTGCTGGAGGGATAGATTCATCACCCAAAGACTCCTATGCTGTGGAATAAAATCCCGGTATATGTGAGGCAGAGCACCTCGCTGGCCTTGTTCAAGAGAAATCTTGACCAATGGATGGGAGATCGCAGATATACCCCAGGGATTACCTCAGTGTCACTGCTCAACAGAGGCACAGTAAAATAATGGGTATAGTTCCCCATACTAAAGGGGTGGCGTAAGCCACAAAACTATGGGCTAGGCTTGTAAATGCCCTCGGGCAGATAGCCTAGTATGAACCTATGAACCTATGAACCTATCCACTGCTCAAGCAATTCCTCAGAGGGGCCAAAAACTGAGACTAGCCAGGAGATCTCCAACCCCAGCCTGGGACCTTAACTTTGTTTTGGAGAAACTCACTCTACCTCCTTTCGAGTCAGCTGCTACTGCAGACTTAACATTTCTTTCTTGAAAAACAGCTTTCCTTTTAGCAATCACTTCAGCTAGAAGGGTATCTGAATTACAGGCCCTTATGGCAGTGGAGCCTTTCACCATCTTTCATGCAGACAGGGTGTCCCTCAGAACCAGTCCATCCTTCATGCCCAAGGTGGTATCCAGTGTGGCTCTTAATCAGTCTATTCATTTGCCAACCTTCTTTCCCAATCCACAGAGCAAAGGGGAATGGATACTGCATTCCTTAGGTGTGCACAGACAACTTGGATTCTACTTGGACAGGACTAAACCTCAAAGGAAATCTGAAGAACTGCTGGTGGCATTTGCTGCAGTGGCAGAGGGGAAGGCTATTTCAAAGCAAACTATTTCTAAATGGATAGGCCATTGCATTCATTTCTGCTATAAGCACCATGGAAAACCTATCCCACAGGGGGATCAGACCTCACTCCACCAGGGCTGCATCTACCTCTACAGCCTTTCTCAGAGGCGTCCCTACCAGGGACATCCTAGAAGCTGCTACCTGGGGTTCTGTACATACTTTCACCAAGTATTATCATTTGCCAATTTTCTCTAAATCCAGAGCTGGCTTTGCCACTGCAGTCTTGCAGGGCCTTATAGCTGGTCCTAATGCTATCTAAATTCCTCCTCCCAACTATAGCTTTGGAATCTACCCAAATGTAATGACTGCAACACTGAAACACGAAGAACATAATACAGTTGTGTACAGTTACCATAAATGTAGATGTTCAAGTGTATTCACTGTTGCAGTCCTGGTTACCTTCCCTCCAGCCCCCTAACTTCTTTTGGCTATACCTCTACTTTCCTTTACTATGCTTAAAAGCTTTTTGGTGCATTTGCTTTTTTGTTGGAGGTATATCATTGTACTTTTATATTTAATTGCTTCCCATTAGGGGGACACCTGACATCTAGGGCAAGAAAAACTGATATAATGGCGTCGGCTGCATGTTTTATACCCCTGACGTCATGGAAGAAGGGACAGCAACCGATGCAGGAACCAAGACTTTGTTAATCAGGCCGACTGAGGGCTACCTGCAAGCAGATAACCCAAATGTAATGACTGCAACAGTGAATACACTCTAACATCTACATTTATGGTAAGTGTACACAACTGCACTTTTCTGTTAAGGATAGCACGATTCATGCACTTGTGTAAGTGCTTATAAAGTGCATTTTGTGTAGGATTCAGCAGTCATGCCTTTATTGTCCGTCTGCATGGGTATCGTGAAGTTTGCCACTTCTGTCTGATGTCCTTTTTGCATATCCCATTAGCCAGTGTATTTCCACCTGGAGCGCACCTGCTGTTAACTCTTCCTAGTTGTTATCTCTGGCCTGTTGTATTTCATTTTGCATGGAGCGCACCTGCTGTTAACTCTTCCTACTTGTTATCTCTGGCCTGTTGTATTTCATTTTACATGGAGCGCACCTGCTGGTAACTCTTCCTACTTGTTACCTCTGGCCTGTTGTATTTCATTTTGCATGGAGCGCACCTGCTGGTAACTCTTCCTACTTGTTATCTCTGGCCTGTTGTATTTCATTTTTCATGCTGCCTCCTGCTGTGTTCTTAGTCCTCCCAAGTAATCCCAGTTTCTTTTCCCCACATTCCTACACAACAATCTGAATACTGTACTTCACAAGTTATTGTGCGACTTTTAAATGCATCATTTGTGTGGTAACTGTTTTTAAAGCAACTTACCAGAGAAGGCTTGCTAACTGTATTGTATGAAATATAAGTAATCATAGCCTTATAACCTTAATTAGTAATGGAAGAGCTGACATCCCTTCAGCTTAGAAGGGGCAGCAAGGCAGACAGTTCTGTTACAATAACTAGGAGATGATGTAATGTGAATCTTGTATCTAACACGTGTTTAAAATGCAAAGCAGTGGTGTTAATTATCTGAAAAGAAAATAACCATAATTATATCTCAGAACCAGTTCTGAGAACCTTGTGTAGCTGAAATAGCTGAATTTTCCAGTGAAGTATATATGTGCTTGGCCAAGTATTTAACTGTTTTAACAGATCATCAGTGTTAGCCATATTCCTTCAGAGAACAAAACAATGTGGAAGTTTCAAACAAAATGAACAGCTTCCTCCATAAAAATGCTGGTTTGGATCAGTAGTCTGGCAAAATGCTTAGGCAACCTAAAACTACTTTATCCTGATTCCTTGTCTAAAAAATAAGACTTTTTACATGGGCATATTACCTTACAAAATATGATGTTACTAAAATCTGCACTTGGGTTGTGGGTGCAGGAAAGGTTTTTAACAGGCAGTGTGATGTAATCTCCACAGACAGCTTGTGTCGCTTACTTTTTAATGAGGTACAGTGTGAGTTATTCAAACTGAACAGAACTGCAAACAGCTTTGAATAATGGCATAAAAACTGGAACAGGGACATCCATGCCATGTGCCGTTAGCTAAGATACTGAGGGAAGCAGCCTGTTAATTTGAACTCTTGCTGAGGGCAGGGATGCATTTTTCTTAGAAGAGTAAGTCCTCATAGTGTGGTACTGCTCACAATCTTTGAAAATCTGTTTCTAAGAAAAGTTTTCCCAGTATGCAAGAGACTTGATAAGGAAACAGAAATTAGCCTTCTAGAGTAAAGACTGAAGAACAGTTTCCAAAGTTAACAGGTGGCCTATTACACAGTCTTCGTGTTCTCTTACCAGCAGGGAAAATCAAAATGTTTTCTCAGTATATTTATTTAACACCTTAGTGACAATTTGAATATTTTTGCTTGGCACGGAGATGAAGTATATTTCTGAATCACAACATGGTCCTTCCCTCTTGTTCATAGCTATGGTAATATTGAAGTGGACTCTGTCTCAGTTATCATACGCCTTCAGTGGCATCGGAGTACCACTTAGAAGAGCACTTTGCATCACAGTGTGAAATGGGCAGGAAATATGAAGAGATCATGCCACATTGATATCTTACCATCAGTAGCCATTTAGCAATGCTGTGCATTTCTGGGACTCCAATGAGAGATCAGAGCAACTTGCTTTTCACGAGTAAGTCTGCAGAGTTACGTTCACTTCACCTGAAGTCTAGAATCCTTTACATTATAAAGTGCACAACAAAATAATCTGGTCTTCTATTTGTATTGAGCCCACAGGCCATGAAGTATGCCTTAGAAGTTGAAGCCACAGTACATAAAATGTTACTGCCTTGACTCAAGCTGTTTGAAGAACCACTTTATTGCTTGTGAAAAGTACTAGTACTAAATATGTTTTTTCCCTGATATTATTTCTCACATTTGTGTACTTGTTTACATTTTATCATCGTAAGTCTTGCCGAAAAAAGTCCTTGGTCAGAAAACTTGTTGAAGACTGAATATAACCTGATTAAAATATCAGAACATATTAGAATATATTCCTTTCAAATGAAAAAAAAGCATTTTGTTTGAATTCAGAGCTGATTCTTCCACCTCCTCGCCTACCTGTATCCCACAAGACTCCATTTTGCCCCCCCACCATTTTTGATCTTGGTCAGCAAGCTTCCAAAAGACCTGCCTCTTATACCACTCATAATATATGTTGACATTATATTATTTGAGTAAAAGCTGTCAGACCTTTCAATATAATCAATTACAAAATGAGTTACACTCCCTAAGTGAGTACATAAACAGCAAACCGCTCTAAAACAAAAAAACATTCTTTGGATCTAGACAGAAACTTGCCACAGCTCTAAGTAGTTGGCAAATTACAGAGATTAACAAGCACCCCACAGAGTCAACAATCTCTTCATATATAGGCCCGTGGACCTTAGGCTGCACATTGACAAAACTAGCAACATATACTATGCATAGTTCTCACGAGAAAAGCGTCAAATTTCTTCTACTCCACTGCTAGAGCTACTCTACATAAAGGTATAATATTTCCTCATCTGGAATAAACCCTTACTCTTAAAGCTGATGCTTCATAAAAACGATAAAGCACTAACATATTGTCAAATGATACGTTGTTTTATAACCCTCTGTCTAGCAAAAGATCCTAATTAACAAAAGGCTAACGTTTTCATGTGCTCTCAGTTGTATGAACTCCTGTTAACGTTTTTTTATGTGCTCTCAATTGTATGAACTCCTGATGTTATGTAGTCCTATCGCGCTGTAATTTTTGCTGGATGGGTTCAGAGCTGATCCTCGGCTCCTACTCGGCCGATACTAAAGCTCGAGAGCTTTTACTGGCTCAAGGCTATCCCCTATCCCATGGTGCACCACAGCAATTCTCCAGATCTCATTTGCCACGAAAGCTTCGAGATTGTTTCCTTACTGGCTCATTGGCGAAGTGAAATTTTTCGATATTTTTGACTATATTTCTTCACCTTTTTCTATTTAACTACTTTCTCCTTATTATCTGAGTGATTGTCATGAGTGTTTGCTTCCCCTGTCCCCTTTTTATAAGGAATGTATGGCCCGTTTTAGTTAGATGGCCACAGTTGCCTGTTTAAATTAGAGGGCCTTTCCTCTCTGTGTGCTAGTCCTTTCCTTCTATATAAAAAAATAATAATATATATTTCTTCTCTTTGTAGTTGTACTATTGCTGTTTTGTTGTTGTATTATTTTTTCTTCTCAATACAAATATGTCTAAGGATAAAGACAGGGAACATAAAGAACACTGCCCTTCTGGTTTTAAAAAATGCGACAAATGTTCTCAAAAAATGTCATTGACTGACAGTCACACCAGTTGTGTGTACTGTTTTGGAGATGCTCATTTACAAGAACCCTGTACTTTCTGTCATGCTTTCAGCACCAGGGTTCTTAATGAAAGGAAAAGGAAACTTATAGATAGGGGCCTTATGACTAGTTCCTTCCAAGAACAGCTGGAACAAGGTCAGACAGTTCCTAAAACTCTTAAAAGAATGTCTCCGTCAGTTCCTGCTTCAGAACCATCAAAGAAATCTAAAGCGACAGAGTCAAAGAGTTCTGGCTCTGATTCTGCTTCTTCAGTCTCTGTGCTGTCTGTTTCATCGGTGTCGAGACACTCACCTACTTTAGAACTGATTTCACCAACCTTAAGATCTCTGATTTTGGAAAGGAGGAGATCTCCATCTATCACCACCCATTCCTCCAGAACACTTCCTGATGAGGATGTCGAGTGGGTGGTGAAGAGGCTGCTCTGTAACCCAGCGCTGGCAAAAATTTTAGCTCCTCCGGACCCAAAGGCTTCGAAGCCATCCCATCTTCAGTCTACTATTCCTCTTCTGACTGCTTTGCTCTCTGAGTCTAATGCTTCAGGTCCTTTAGTGCTGGAACCTTCTGTTCTGAGAATTCTTCCTGCTTCCTCAGAACCGGTAACTCTATCCTTATCAGCTCAGTTTGGAGCTGAAGGGTCTGGGAGACGATGCTCTCAAGTTGACTCCGAGAGGGATAGTCACCCCGGTTTTTCTTCGGAACTGACCCTCCCTCTCAGTGCTTTGGCTCGTGTGAGCTCGGCTCCCACGTCCGCTTCGGAACCTGCCCCTCCTGCTCAGAGTCGACCTTCCATTTCCTCGGAGTGGAGGTCATCTTCGGAGTGGGGTGGTAAGGCTTTTGAGGCAATAGAGAAAGCTTTGTCTAGTGCTAAAGCCTTGCCATTGGACCCAGTTTCCCTCCAGCAGCTGGCAGCAACCTCTTCTCCCCTGCCTGCCCCTAAGTGTAGGGAACCAGAGCCCCAAGGAGCCCCCATTGGAGGTGTCCCCTCTTCTGAGACCTCCCCAGATTATCCTACTGGAGAGGCCCCCTGGAAGAGACTTTATAAGAGGAAGCACATTGACTCACCTGAGTCTGTCACTTTAGACACTGATTTGGATGAGTCAGAAGGGTCCCCAAGATCCCCCTCTGAGGATGTCTCCTTTGTGGACATCCTTGAAATCCTTATACAGAGGGGTGATTGGAAGACCTCTAACCCTACTGAGGATGAATCAGTGTACCTTGAGGCTTTTGGTTCCCAACCTTCCACCTCCAGGGTGACACCGCTATATGACCAACTGTTAGGGGTCATATCTCGCAAAGCTTGGACCTCTCCGAACACAGTGGAGCCTGTCCCAAGGAGGCCGAACAAATTTATCACTGCTCCAGAAGACAAATGTTTTCTTACCAAAGGGAGTACCTGTGGATGCTATGGTGGTAGCAGCAGCCCCTAAGAAGGAGTTATCTGAGACATCCTCTACTATCCATCCTCCTAATAAAGAGTCTAAGATGATGGATAGGTGTGGAAAGCATACCTTTTCTTCAGTGGCCTTTACCTTATGATCGCTGAATTACCTGTCCCATTTTACTAGGCTTCAAAGGGACCTCCTAAAGGAGTTGGAAGATGCCCTTCAGGGCTCAGTAGCTTCGGGATCCACTGACAAGGTATCTGCACAGCTCTCCACCCTTATCTCCATTGCTAACTCCTCCATGAGGCTGATTTTCTATGCAGCTGACGGAGCGAGCAGGGCAGACGCAGCAGTGATCTCTCTTAGGAGACATTCCTGGATGCGACTATGCAATTTTATGGAATCCTTCAAGTGCTCCTTTACCAACGTCCCCATTTGATGGTTCAACTCTTTTTGGACCTCAGGTAAAAGAGACTTTGACCAGGTGCGAGCAAGAAGGGAAAACCTTTTCTGCTGTCGGAGTCTGGTCTCTCTTCCTTTCAGACCCTATCTCAAGGGTCATACAGGAGGGAAAATGTGGTTCCATAAATCCCAAAAAAGTTTCCCTCAAGCACAAGTTCAGCCCTCCCCTAGAGGTAGAGGGGGAGGCTATAATGGAAGACGCCACGCTCACTGCAGAGTAGGGTCCGCATCACCAGAGTGATAGAGATACTTTCTCTGATCCCCTCTTTCATCACCCCTGAGGGGTTGCCCGACTGTCCGTCTCTGGAAGCAGTCGGGGGTCATCTCTCGCTGTACCCAAGCACCTGGCTACAAATTTACCAAGATTGATGGGTACAAAATATAATTTCCAGCGGTTACCTTATTCCCTTTGTTTGCGATCCCCCTGCAAATCAGTCTTTACCAGATGTTCCACCCAATCAAATAGACTGTGCAACATCAGAGGTCATTTCATTGCTTCAAAATAGAGTCATCCAAGAAGTCCCCACAGAGCAAATGGGATCCGGAACTTATGATTCTTTTTAGTTCCAAAAAAGGCCGGGGACTGGAGATCAGTTCTAGATCTCAGCAAGCTAAACAAGTATGTAAAAAAAAATCGAAGTTCCGTATGATCACTCTGCAGTCAATTTTTCTGTTTATCGGAAAAGACAATTGGATGTGCTCCATAGATCTTCGGGATGCATACTACCATATCAAAATGGACAGGTGCTCCAGAAGACATCTACGCTTTCGGCTGAGAGCCAGTCATTTTCAATTTCTAACACTGCCCTTTGGCCTCACTACAGCCCCCAGAGTGTTAACCAAATGTATGGCAGTGGTCACAGCTCACCTGAGACATCAGGAATTCCAGGTGTTTCCGTACTTGGACGACTGGCTCCTCACTGCTACCACCAAGCACCAACTAATCTGAATCTGCCTTATCTCCATCGCAGCGCATTGTCTTCTTAGGCTCAGACATAGACTCAACCACCATGACGGCAAAACTGACACCAGAAAGGATAGAATCGTTGCACAACCAAGTTAGATTCTTGCTGACCAAACACAGAGTACAGGCCAGGATAGTAGGGACTATGGCATCCACCATTCTTTTAGTTCCCTTAGTCTTCCTACACATGAAAGTACTTCAGTGGCTGCTAATTGCCCAGTGGTCAATGCAGGATCTACCCTTGTCACACCAAATACTCATTACAAACTCCTGCAAGAAGGATCTAACATAGTGGTTAGATACAGATCAGGTTTATCTAGGTCATTCCCTTGTTCTCCCTTAACAAAATGTAGTCTTGACCACGGGTGCTTCCCAGATAGGGTGGGGGGGGGGGCATTATCTGGGAATGACGGTCCAACGTATCTGGCAGTATCACGAGATCCACTTGCATATAAATGTTCTGGAAATGAGAGCAGTGCTATACACGTTGCAAGCACTCCACAGTTATCTTCCCACCGTGACAGTTGCGATTTAGTCAGACATGTCTGTAGTGTGGTACACGAACAAGCAAGGGGGAACCAAGTCTTACCCACTTTGTCGAGAGGTACAAAGATTATGGAAATGGATGATGGACTCTCAACGTTTTCTGGTAGCAACGCACATTCTGGGGAAGTCCACTGTGATAGCAGACAAACTGAGTCAGTCGATTCTGTTGCCTTACGAGTGGTCCCTGAAAACAGAAGTTGCAGAAGAGATTTTCCACAAATGGGGCTACCCTTGCTATGACCTATTCACCACACACATGAACGCCAAATGCAGCAACTACTTTGCTGTCATTCCCCATCTGGGGGAGTCACCCAGGGACGCTCTGGTCCACATTTGGCCTCCAGGACTTCTTTATGCTTTTCCACCCTTTCCTCTCATACCCAAAGTGATTCACAAAGCAAAACTGTTTGAGTACCCTCATCCTCATTGCTAGCCTCGCCAAGTCTGGTTCCCCTTCCTGTGGCCCGATCTCTTGGAGGAACCATGGATTCTGGACCCATCTCCAGACCTTCTGATTCACCAATCAGAACAGTTCCATCCTACCATCCAACCGCTGAAAATGACAGCATGGCTTCTCCAGTTCCAAGAATAGCCTGGTGTATATCCCTTTCTCCTACCATTAAATACATCCTCATTTCTTCCCACAAACCTTCCACCAGGAAATGATATTCCAGCAAATGGAAAAGGTTTTCCATCTGGGCGGCTAAACAAGGCATAGATCCCTACTCAGCTCCTATAGAGTCTGTCCTGTCCTTCCTTGCATCTATTTTTCAAGAAGGAGCTGCAGCTGCTACCATTAGAGTCCAGTTGGCTGCCATCTCAAATTATCATTTTGGGAACATGGGAAAGCCTATTATGTCCCACTCTTTATGTAAAACCTTTCTGAAAGGAGTCCTCCTTCTCAGACCTCCAATCAGGCAACCTCTGCAACACTGTAAGTTAAATTTAGTACTGACATTATTAATTTCTCCACCATTTGAGCCGTCTTCTTCATCTGACTTGAAATTGTTGTCTTGGAAGACATTGTTCTTAGTTGCTATAACATCTGCTAGGAGGGTTTCGGAATTGCAAGCTCTAACCATTCAACCTCCATATATTATATTCCATAAGGATAGTGTCTCCCTAAGAAATAATCCCTCTTTCCTACCAAAGGTATGCTCAGAACATAATCTAAACACAACTACTGAATTACCAGTATTCTTCCCAAATTACAGTAATAAATCAGAATACAGATTGCATCAAATAGATTTCCATAGAATTCTCCGTTTTTACCTACACAGGACTAAAGATTTTAGGAAATCGGATCAATTGTTTGTTTCCTTCTCAAACAAAAACAAAGGCGTGCCTGTTTCTAAGGTAACTCTGTCTAAATGGCTTTCAGACTGCATCTATTTTGCTTACAAAAATGTTGGGAAACAACTACCTGCTAAAGTGAAAGGCCATTCAACTAGAACAGTGTCAGCTTCATATGCCTTCAAATCAAAACTCCCAATAGGTACCATTTGTGCAGCAGCTACTTGGGCAAGACCTCATACCTTTGTCACTCATTACAAATTGTATTTGGCCTCCTGGGACAGGTCATCCTTTGGGCCCACTGTGCTGAAGAGTCTCTTTGCTTGAACTACCCGGGATAAAGGTGCTGGGGATGCTGTCCCATCCAGCAAGAATTACTGCGAGATAGGACTACATAACATTAAGAAGTTATGTACTTACCATAACATTCTATGTTTGTAGTCCTTCTTACCTACATACTTGCATCCCACCCTCTTCCCCCTTCCTGTATCTTGGAGGAACTGGTGGACTATCCATTATGTTATCTGATCCTGTTATAGTTGTCTGTCCACTTAGCAGGGATAGTAAAACAAAGTCCTTTGTTTGTATGTACCTAGTTACTGATAGTATAATTACTATTATATATTTTGTTACTCTCTTGCAAACAAGATATGGGGAATTGCCATGGTGCACCATGGGATAGTGGATCGCCTTGAACCAGTAAAAGCTCCTTGAGCTTTAGTATCACCTGAGTCGGAGCTGAGAATCTGCTCCGAACCCATCCAGCAAGAATGTAGGTGAGATGGACTACAAACATGGAATGTTATGGTAAGTACATAACTTGTTATTAACGTTTTCATGTGCTCTCAGTTGTATGAACTCCTGTGTTCTTCCTGCCTATCCCCTGTAGCAGCTGAACTTACCATGAGGATATATATATATATATGTAGTACAATGTGTTTTTAACTTGTGTTCAAATGTCTTGTAAGGTGTAAAATGTTTTAAGTAAAGCAGAAGTTATTCCCACAGTTTTGGAATGAGTTAGGAGAAGCTGTATCCCTTTTGAGTATTGTGGAATTAAACAACTATTTGACCTTTATATATATATATATATAATGTGTTTTTAACTTGTGTTCAAATGTCTTGTAAGGTGTAAAATGTTTTAAGTAAAGCAGAAGTTATTCCCACAGTTTTGGAATGAGTTAGGAGAAGCTGTATCCCTTTTGAGTATTGTGGAATTAAACAACTATTTGACCTTTATATATATATATATATATATATATATATATATATATATATATATATATATATAAAGGTCAAATAGTTGTTTAATTCCACAATACTCAAAAGGGATACAGCTTCTCCTAACTCATTCCAAAACTGTGGGAATAACTTCTGCTTTACTTAAAACATTTTACACCTTACAAGACATTTGAACACAAGTTAAAAACACATTGTACTACACTAACTCAGTGCCAGTACCTTGTTACATAACATATAGTTCACCTTACATGATAAATGAATCCTCATTCCTTGCTTTCCTACGTATTGTCTTTCAGTACGTCTCAATCCCCGCTACCATTTTTCAGCTTTCCTTCCTTATATCTTCTCCTCAGATCTACTCATGAGATTCCCTTATTAAGGTTTTATCTCATTTATAAATAATACGTTGTATAGATTTTCTGTGTGCTATTTCTGTAAACGCCCTTTGTCACAAACCATTGTTAAATACTTTATGTAATTTTCTACTAGTTATGATGTACTTTTACTTACCAGTGTATGTATAATTTGAACTGTGGAAACATATTTGCTTGCATTTTGCACTTACCAGGAAAGGAATCCTGTGGATCGGTGCTCAATCCCTGTAAACATATATGTGTATGTGTGTGTGTGTGTGTGCGTATGTACACTCAAATAGCTAGATACTTTTGCAAAGTTTCAGTTTTTTACTTCAGCTTTAAAATAAAAGCTGTAAGTTCCCACCCTCGGAACTAAATGTTAGTGTTGCATATTTCAATGATGCTTTGATGAACTTATAAAATAATTGCCCCAAAATTCAAAAGAAAAAGTAACCTGAAACTGAACCTTGAAATCAGGAAGTGTATTATTCATCAGCATGCATTCCTGCTTGCAGTGCTGCACGTTTAGTCCGTTGCTAGCCAACTCATTGCCTACGGCCCAGTGCTGCACATTTAGTTCGTTGCTAGCCAACCCGTTGCCTACGGCCCAGTGCTGCACATTTAGTCCATTGCTAGCCAACCCGTTGCCTACGGCCCAGTGCTGCACAGGTAGTCTCTTGCTAGCCAACCCATTGCCTTAAAGGCCCAGTGCTGCACAGTTAGTCCGTTGCTAACCAACCCGTTGCCTACGGCCCAGTGCTGCACAGTTAGTCCATTGCTAACCAACCCGTTGCCTATGGCCCAGTGCTGCACAGTTAGTCCGTTGCTAGCCAACCCGCTGCCTACGGCCCAGTGCTGCACAGTTAGTCCGTTGCTAGCCAACCCGCTGCCTACAGCTTGAGGTAGCATAATGAGGGTTACATAGAAGCAACAACAGACTGTTTACTCAGTAATCTCTCATCATTTGTAAAGAGACTGCCACAGAGAGAACATGCTCTTGCAGTTCTGAGTCGTGAAACTGGTACCCTCTGGACACCATATATACACGCGGGACAATGTGATCAGCATTTGTGGTTAGGGGTGTATGAATACCAAAGACTTAAGAATTAAGATCACTTAATTACAATCAAACATTAGAGGTGTTCCAGTTAGATACTGGTTATTTTTGGGTCAAGCCACTGATTATTGATCTGGCTTATCAGAGTCAGTGTGCGCATATGAAACAAGTTGAAATACATTGTTTTGGTTAAAATTTCTTTCATTTCATCACAAACCTCAGAGGCATACCCAGGCAAGTAGTAGTATTTTCATCATAAGGACCATTGCTCAAGTCAGACTTCAGTCTTCCAGCCTTTTTTTTTTAGCAGACAGATACTGTTGGCTGTATGCATAGCTCAGTTATTTCATTATTTGAAGTAAATATTCACTGTCTTCTACTTCACAAATTTATCACGTAATTCATAGGGCGTTGAGCATCACAATCTGACCCCCTCTACCAAAAAATGAATTTCTATTCTTTGTTGTAGATACACTCCTGGGGATTCAGAAAGAATTCCAGCCTTTGGCTAATGAGCTCTGGGGACATTTTCAAGCCTAGGCATGTTTCCCAAGGTGAGAATCAAACCCTGTACCTTGTGTTCTATAAAGTTGTTGTTGCTGTCTTTTGGCTTATCCCGGTTAGAGGTCGCCACAGCAGAACTCCGGTCCGCTAATGTTTGGTAGTGGATTTTTACGTGCCGAGTTACCAGCCCTGACGCACAACCTTCAACGAAGGTACGCCCATTCACGCATGCCACCACACAGAAGACTCTCTAGCTGAGAATCGAACGCGACAACGTCTTGCTGTGAGACGACAACGCTACCGCAGCACCACTTGTGTTATATAAAGTGATCGTCTTAAACATTATGCCAATGACCTCTTTTCCTTCAGAAGGATAGCGCCTTCCTGAATTCTGTCTTGAATATTTTCCAAGTATATAAACATTCTATCTAGTGCCACTGCTACTGCTGTATTTTTGAGAAGATATGCTTGGGTATGTAACCAAACGTTTGCTGTTGAAGTGAAATCTGGAATTTTGCATTAGATAAGGAGGTTTTGTTTGACTGTTCTGCTCCTCAGGTCCTCAACCCTGTGAAAGAAGGAAGTTAACTTAGGGGGTGTCCCCCCATTTACAAATTTCTCAGATCCTCTTTTCCTTAAAAAAAAACAAACCAAACAAACAAACAAAAAAAAAAAAACGGTCTCTGCAAATGAAAGCAAACAGGGAGCAAAAAAGAGATGGTAGGAGAGGAACAACAAGAAAAAGATAAAAACATTATTTCCATATCCTGAAAAAGAGAAACCTCTCAGCATGTAAATGTGCAGCTAAATAAGAAAACAAGAACCACAAGGCTCGCGTAGTATCAGAGCAAAACAATAGTCATAAATAAAGCAGCTATAAGAGAACAGGTCCCAAGAAGTAGCAATAAAAATGTGGTTTAATCACCCAAAAACAAACACAAGCAAAGTAAACAGTTAAACGCTTTTGTCCCAAAACTTGGGACTTCATCAGAACTGTATAGTATACAAGTCTTCAATACTGTTGACATTAATCATGTGATATAAAAACAATTAACTACATTAATTTAAAGAAAAGCTTGCATTTAAAATTCGTAAGCATTCTACCTTTAGACTTATTTCATTACCCAAATATAAGTATAAATTTAAAAAAATATATATATCTATATATATATATATATATATGTATATATATATATATATATATATATATATAGTAAAATATATAAAATCTTAAAATGATTAAATAACCAATAATAATACTCCATTAATATAAGTAAAGTAACCCTGAGTTATATATGAGTTTCAATATAACAAGTTCATAAGTTAACAGCTTCAAGTTTTAAGAGCGGTATAATCTACAATTGTTCATTTAACCTAGGATAAACAGAGGCATTTAATCTTAATTGCCATATTAATTTGCAGTATTCTGCCCTTGTTTCCAAGGAACCTTCCTGGATATTCTGGGGAACCACCTCCAATAACCCAAAATGAAACTTCATAGCAGTTGAAAGTTTTGCGTGTGTTTATAATGTGAGATGCTATGTTGTCCCCATCTCTCCTTCATTCTTGCTGGTTGGGTTCGCAGCCAATCCTCGGCTCTGACTCAGCCATTTTACTGTAGCTCAAGAGCTTATACTGGCTCTAGGCTAATCCCTATCCCAGCATGCCTATCAGTAGCTACCCAGCTCTCGTTTGCCACTTGTAATTTCGAGATTGCGACTACTGGCTCAGGCTAAGTACTCAGTTTTTCGTATTTTGCTATCTTCCTTTTTTAGGGTTATTAGCAGTATAATTAACTTTGTGGTGTCTGTTTTAGTCCTTGTTTAAACAAAACAACCTTCTGACCTTCCTCAGCTGTTGCTTCTTGGTTTTTCTTGGCCGTAGTTTTCTTAGGCCTTGCTTTTCCCCTTGAGCCTGTTTAACTTAGAGGGTTCTTCTCTTCTCCCCACTTTCTGTTGGAGTAGCCATTTAAGTTAGAGGCTGTCCTATTGGGGGAGTTGCCGTTTTATTTGAGGATCTCCCCCTTCTCCTTTTTCCAAAAAAAAAAAAGTATCCTTGCTTGTGGTAGTGTTTGTAGTTCTGTTTTTGCTTGCCATTATAGCCTTGTTTTTTGCTGTTTGTGTCTTCTGGTATCCAGCATGTCCAAAGAGTCAAAACCCTCTGGCTTTAAGAAGTACAACTCATGCTGCCAAAAAATGTCCCTTACAACTAGTCTGCCCATCCATGTTTACTGTTTAGGGGATGTTCACCTGCAGGACTCGTGCTCCATCTGTCACGCTTTCATTCCAGAGTCCTGCAGGAGAGAAAAAAACAAACTGATTTTGCATGGCCTTCTGAAGAACCCTTCGGATCCTTTGTCCCTGGTTCCTCATCCAGCTAAACAGTGTGACAAATCTCCTAAACCATCCTCAATGGTTCCGATTTTGGAATAACCAAAATCTGCTGTAAAATCTTTGGCTCTGTCTGTTCCCAGTGTTGGCTCCTACAAAGCTATGTCGCCGGTGGCTCCATCAGTGTCTTCAGGGCCAGTCCAGGCCCATAAAAGAACCAGATGTTCATCGTGTTACCCTGCTGCAGTCATCACACTTGGATTATCCTGCCGTCAGGCAGTCCCGCAGTTGGCCCGAATTCCAAAGTGTTGGTCCGGCGTCGGTTGCTGTCGCTTCTTCCCTGACGTCAGTGCACCAGGGGTATATAAGAGGCATCCAACGCCATTTTCTTCAGTCTTTCTTGCCGCGCGGTGCCTGAAGCAGAAGCAGTTCGCAAGTGCCGGTCGGCCGACACCTGAGATTTTCGATTTGAATTTCAGTCTGAAGTCTTCAATAAAGCTAACTACCCCGTTGGGGAACATTTTCTTGCCTCAGTCCAATGTCAGAAAAAGTTAACAATTGCATTTCTTGTGGGAAGCAAATACCTCATAAGGACTTCCATTCCTATTGTATTCCTTGCCTAGGCCCAGACCACGACGTCACAGGTTGTCGGTTTTGCGCTTGGTTTAATAAATGCACTATCAAACGCCATTTTGACTTCGCACTGCATTTCTTTGGTAGGAAATTTAATTATATCATGCCGTCGGAGCAGCCGATGACTGCAATTCATAAAAAAACGCAAGGATAAGGACATGCAGCCTAGGAATAAGCCAGACCCCGAGGCCTCAGCTGGGCCTGTTGCCGGTTCTCCGGTTTTCAGTGAGGCGCCTTCGCAGCCCCTAACAACCGCAGAGCTGGAACCCCAGACAGCTGACGACTCCCAAGCCGAGTCTACTAGGCTGACGCAGCCATCTACCGACACCGGAGCAGAATTAGACACCGGTGCAGAGGAAACACCTTCGGTTGCAGAAGGTGTATTCAGACCGACTACACTCACCATTAAATCTTATGCTAAGCTTAAAACTCCTTTAAAACCTAAGAAAACTGTTCATCAGTCTACAGCTCAAGGCCTCATGCCTAAGAAACAGATGCTTAAGATGGCTGAATATTTAATTACCTTTATCAGGGGTTCCCATCCCCCTTCTGATAAAAGACCAAGACAAGAGGAGGATTATGCATCCTCTGACCAGGTTTCTCTCTCGTCAGATTCTTCTGAGGGACAGGATTACACTTTTCCACCTTATCCCCCACCATACTCCAAGATTCTCACTACACCTTTCTAAACATACTGGAAAATATTAAGATAGAACCAAACACCCTAATACTGGGTGATTTTAACTACCCTGCCATTAACTGGGAAAACTACTCATGTCCCAACACCTTTGCGCAACGGTTCTTGGAATTCATAAATTCCAGTGCCCTGGATCAACTAATCCATAGTCCCACCAGGGGCTCCAATATCCTAGACTTGGTCATTACCAACATGGGAAATCAATGCTCCATACCTATGGTCACCCCCTCGTTAGTCAGGTCTGACCATAAGCTAATCACCCTTAACATCCACATCCCACCCCACCCCCCCAGTAAAGAAACCACCATAAAAAACTTCTCCAAAGCCAACTTCATGCTACTCAAGTCAGAAGTGACAAACTTCATAACACCCATGCAGACGGGAACTGAAAGTTCAACTACTGAATCCTACACTAAGGCACTGTACGAGCACATCCACTCATGCATGAATCGTGCCATCCCAAATAGAACCAAAATGCTCTCATCCAAAAAAGGAAGCCAATCTGGTGGTCCCCTGCCATAAACAAACTTTACAACAAAAGGAAGAAACTTTTGCAGAAAAGAGGAAAATCCCAGGATGCAAAAAACTCCCTTACTGGCCTCAGTAAGAAACTGAGATGCCTCATAAAATCCTCCAAAGCTAGTTACGAAAATAAAATTGCCAAACATTCCAAAGACAACCACAAAGCATTCTATAACTATGTCAAGAATCTAAATGGCAATGCTCAGATCTGCGCTGAGCTAAAACAGAATGGCATTAAATATACTGATCCAAAGGATATTGCCAATATCCTGGCAGATCAATTCAGTGCCAACTTCACCCCCTCTCACCCCCTAAATGGCCCATCTCAATACCGGAAGATTGCCAAATTCCAGTAATAACGGCCACACAGGTACAAAACGCACTCTCTAAAGCCAAGAATACAGCATCCATGGGACCAGATGACATCCCGGCTGTGTACTACATGAACTACAATATGAACTGGCACCTCACCTAAGTGTCATGTTTAATCATAGCCTCACCTCAGGTTTCGTGCCCACTGAGTGGCGCAGAGCTACAGTTATCCCAATCCACAAGGGGGATCCACCTTGGATCCCGGAAACTACCGTCCCATCAGTCTGACAAGCCTTATCTGCAAGGCCATGGAGCGTATTATCATGGAACTTATAAACAAAGACATTGGCAACCTTCAAACACTGGACCCCACCCAGTTTGGGTTTGTGAAGGGCCGATCTTGTCTCCTGAACCTGATTGACTTCTTTGAATCAGTCTCCAGAGCCATGGACAAGGGTAAGGTGGTCCACACAGCCTATCTAGACCTTGGCAAGGCCTTTGACACCATCCCCCACTCTGGAATCATAGATAAACTTACTAAGTTGGGCATTAATCCCTCTGTCATCCAATGGGTTGCTAAATGGCTTACTGATAGAACCCACACTGTAAAAGTAGCCGACTCCAAATCCAGCTCCAGACAAGTGACAAGTGGAGTACCTCAGGGTTCAGTCCTGGGGCCGCTCTTGTTTGGCATCTACTTCTCTGAAGTACAGGTCAACACTAAGGGACTCTGGCTAACAAAGTTTGCAGATGACTGCAAACTGGGAGCCATTATTGAATCCCCAAATGATGTGGATACTCTACAAAAGGGCCTTACAGAAACAGATGCTTGGTGCCAGGGCCATGGGCTCAAGCTCAATGCCAAGAAATGTATTGTTATCCCCTTTGGGAAAAAACATGTATCCATGAATTACCATATAGGTGGCAGTACACTAAACACAGAAAGTGTGATAAGAGACTTAGGGACACAGGTGGACAGTGGTCTCACCTTCGATAACCACATCGCCACAACAGTCAGGAAATCCATCTTTGTGGCACACCTCATCACGAAGGGCTTTTCATCCAGAAAAAAGGAGATCATTGTCCCACTGTACTCATCCCTCATTAGACCCATTATAGAATACAATGCCCCATTTGGTATGTACCTCTCAAGACATCTGCAACAACTGGAAAGGCCTCAGAAATACCTCACTAAATAAATCACAGGCCTAAAGCTGATGCCCTATGCTGACCGCCTTAAAAAACTCCAGCTATACTCTGTCGCATATCACCTACTCAGTGGCGATCTCTGCTCAACATACAAGGCCATGTCAAACCCAGAGCTGTTGGACATGCTACACTTAAAGAAATCCCAATCCCTCAGAGCTACACGCTCCAGGGATCTAAACCTTGTCATCACAATAAACAAAACATGCTGGAGGGATAAGTTCCTGACCCAGAGACTCCGGAATAGATTGCCCATACATGTCAAGCAGAGTACCTCTTTGGACCTCTTCAAGAGGAACCTTGACGATTGGATGGGAGAAAGGAAATTCACCCCAGGGATCACGTCAGTCGCCCTGCTAGACAGGGGTCCAGGAAAGTAAATAATGTGGGAAGAAATAGCCAGGGAATTGTTATGGCTAGGCTTGTATAGGCCCTAGGGCTGATAGCCTAGTACCAACCTATGAACCTATGAGGATTCTGATGCTGAAGACTCTATTCCCTCAGCATCTCCCCCTGAAAGACTACTCCTTTGGGGAAACATTACATACCATGAGGGAACATTTCCACTGGGAAGGCCAGGATTACTCAGATTCTAAGAAAAGGCTCTGAGAGTTCCTTTTATTACCCCAGCACAGACCTCTTGCTATCCCTCCGGTTTTAGATATTGTGGATGATGTCTACTTGGAGTCTAGTTTAAATACAGACACTACCTCCTGCTCCAGCCAAACCAGACAGATACTACAGAGTACCTGACTCACACAAATTCCTTTATAAAAGCCCTGTAGCTGACCCAGAAACCATATCCCAGGGTCCTAAGGGAGCAAAAGCTTCTATGGCTAAAAATCCTGTGCACTCTGAAAGAGATTCCAGAGCCCTAGATAGATGGGGAAAGAAAATATACACCTCAGCAACTCTGGCTATGAGAGCATTAAATTGCCAGTTTCATATGTTGAAATATCAACAATTCCTGATGTCTCAGTTAAAACAAAAAATGAGCACACATTCAGAACAGCCTGAATTCAAGGAAATGCAGGATCTGTTGCATGCAGCTGAACAGGTGGGCAAGCATACTTTACAATGCGGATTTGATTCATTGGAAGCTTCCTGTAGAGCAGCTGTTACTGGCTCTGTCATTCGTAGACATGCTTGGTTAAAAGAGCAAACCCTCCCTGACCATGTTAAAGCAAAATTATTAGATGCACCTTAACAACAGGATGTATTATTTGGTGTCAAAGCAGAAGAGGTTTTAAAGAAAATGGATGATAAGGCTAAATCTATGCAAACGGTCAAGGATTTCTTGCAGGTACAACCCCCTCGCTTCAGCAGAAATTGGCCAACAAAAAATTGGTCCTTTCCAGCTTCAGACAGATCACAGAGGGGCAAATACAGATGCCCACGGGGCAGAGGTCAGTCACAGGGCCCTTACAAACCTCGCCAATGGGGTTCTGCTACCCAGAAAGGAGGAGAAGACAGGCCCCAAGCTAGCAGAAGGCAGGCACAATGACTCTATCCTCAAACTACCAAGCAAATCTCTCCTGGCAACACTTTTGGGAGGAAAACTAGCATTTTTTGCAGACAACTGGCACATCATCACAAAAGACAAATGGGTTCTAAACATTGTCTCTCAAGGATGCAGATTCCACTTTCATACCTTACCAAGGATCAAAGGAATGCCAAACCTGCCACCAAATCAATGGGCAGAGGCACAAAAACAAATTACAGCTCTCATGAACATGAGAGCCATTCAACAGGTACCTACACAGGAGCAAGGACAAGGATTTTACTCAAGACTCTTCCTAGTTCCAAGAAAGGACAAAGCATGGAGACCCATTCTGGATCTTTCAATTCTGTACACCTATCTGCAAGTACCAAAATCCAAGATGCTAACACTACAGCAGCTTCTTCCCATGCTGGGCAAGAATGCTTGGCTAGTAACGTTGGACCTCAAGGAGGCATACCTGCACGTCCCTATCATACAAAATTGCAGAAGATACCTCCGCTTCATTGCAGGTTCAACACATTATCAATTCTCTGCACTGCCCTTTGGCTTATCTACTGCGCCCAGGGTCTTCACAAAATGCCTGGCACCAGTAATTGTATACTGCAGACAAAGAGGAATTCAAATATACCTATACCTGGATGACTGTCTTATTCAAGCAGAAAGCAAGGACATTCTTTTACAGCATCTGGCATTTGTCAAACACCTTCTAAGTTACCTAGGGTACACAGTAAATGAAAAGAAATCAAAACTAGTGCCCTCACAAAACATAATATTCCTGGGTGCCAGCTTGAATACAACGGCCCAGATGGCTTATCTCACGCCAGACAAACAACGACAGCTGTTTCAATATTTCAAAATAATGGCAACAAAGACCCAACTCCCTGCAAGAAAAATTCTGCAGGCCTTGGGATTCATGGCATCTTGCATACTACTACTACCATTTGCAAAACTGCATATGAGGAAATTACAATGGTACCTGAAAAGTGTATGGACTCAGCACAGCCACAGCTTGGAAACAATGATTCCACTCATTCCCTGCCTTCAACAGGAGTTTCTATGGTGGGCACAGGCATGTCACCTCAACAAGGGTCAGCCTTTCACCTTACCCACAGTCAGGCAAACTATGACAACAGATGCATCGGACTATGCCTGGGGAGCACACATGGCAGGACAGTGCATTCAGGGCAAATGGACTACAGATCAGACACCTGCATATCAATCAAAAAGAAATGCTAGCAGTGCAGAATGCCCTAACAGCTTTCAAGGACCTTCTACACCCAGAACAACTACTAATAAAGACAGACACCACCACACTTACGTGGTACATAAACAAGCAAGGGGGCACACATTCCTACCCTCTATGCAGGCAAGCAATGACCTTGTGCAACAGTGCACTGTCTTACCAGGTTCATTTACAAGCACAATTCCTGCCAGGAAAGAAAGACACATTGGCAGACAACCTAAGCAGAAACATCATGGATCCACACGAATGGAAACTAGATCCACAAGTATTTGCAATGATAGCTCAAAAATGGGGACGCCCAGACCTAGATCTGTTTGCAAGCCCCCACAACCACCAACTTCAAAAATTTTGCACAAGGACCTTCCATCCACTAGCTTGGAAAGTGGACGCCCTCTCATTCAGTTGGAAAACATTAACAGTGTATGCCTTCCCTCCACCGCCTCTTCTAGCAAAGGTACTGCTGAAAGTCAGATTAGAGAGGCCACAAATGATTATCGTTGCACCAGACTGGCCACGCCAACATTGGTATCCAATTTTAAGGAACATGGCCCAGGGCCCACCATGGATTTTGCCACAGATTTCTCACCTGCTCACCCAGCGAGACAATCAGATTCTACACAACCATCTCAAGACTTTAAACCTGGCTGCATGGCAAATTACCTAAACAACCAGCCAACATCTCTATCCAAAGCTGTTATGGATGTCATTCTGGAGGCCAGGAGGCCCAGCACCAGGAAAACCTATTAAGACAAATGGAAAAGATTTTGCTCCTGGAACCAGGCTAAAGGCCAAAATCCCCTTGATCCAAACATTCCTCAGATTCTACAATATTTAACTGAGATGTTGCACAAAGGACTTTCCTTTTCATCTATTAAGATCCACGCCTCAGCAATTTCAGCACATTACAACACGGATCCTCCTTTATTTTCACATCCACTCCTAAGACAGTTCCTCAGAGGGGCTAAGAACTTAAGACCGCCATGGAGAGCTCCAACACCTACTTGGGATCTCAACTTTGTCCTGGAAAAGCTTACACTGCCGCCCTTTGAACCAGCTTTTTCAGCTGATTTAAAATTTCTTTCATGGAAAACTGCCCTGCTACTGGCAATAACATCAGCTAGAAGAGTCTCAGAGCTACAGGCACTAATGGCAGTGGAACCTTTCCTCATTTTTCATCAAGACAGAGTTTCTCTATGAACTAATACTTCCTTTATGCCAAAGGTGGTATCCAGTGTGGCCCTAAACCAAATCATTCACTTGCCCACCTTCTTCCCAAATCCCCAGAACAAAGGAGAAAGACTCCTGCACTCTTTGGACATTCACAGGCAATTACGTTACTACTTGGATAAAACTAAGGCTTTCAGAAAAACTGACCAGCTCTTTGTGGCCTATGCTACAGATCACAAGGAAAAGTTATCACAAAACAGACCATTTCTAAATGGATAGGACATTGCATACATTTCTGCTACACACATCATGGGAAACCAGTACCTGCTAACATTAGGTCCCACTTCACCAGGGCTACAGCTACATCAGCAGCCTTTCTCAGGGGAGTGCCAACCAAGGATATTCTGGAAGCTGCTACTTGGAGTTCAGTGCACACCTTCACCAAACACTATCACTTACCTCTTTACTCTAAGACTAGAGCTGGTTTTGCCACTGCAGTTTTGCAGGGCCTACTAGCTTCTCCTAACCCTGTTTGACTCCACCTCCCCTCCTTAGCTTTGGGATTCAACCCAAGTATGATGACTGCAGCAGGGTAACACGATGAACATAGTACAGTTTTGTACCTACCATAAATGTAGATGTTTGAGTGTTCACCCTGCTGCAGTCCAGGTTACCCTCCCTCCATCCCCTCTGAACTAGCTGAACTTATCTCTACCACTTTATCCTATACTACCTCTGTGGTGCATTTGCTAGGGGCACCTGACATCTGGGGCAAGAAAAACTGAAGAAAATGGCGTTGGATGCCTCTTATATACCCCTGGCGCACTGACGTCAGGGAAGAAGCGACAGCAACCGACGCTGGACCAAGACTTTGGAATTCGGACTGACTGCGGGATCGCCTGACACAGGATAAACCAAATGTGATGACTGCAGCAGGGTGAACACTTGAACATCTACATTTATGGTAGATACAAAACTGTACTGTCTCCCTCTTTGGAGCCGGTGCACTTTGCTCCACGGTCTCCTTTGTTGCAATCTGTGGCAGGCAGTCACCGGTCCTCCTCTAACTCCTCCAGGCTTTCGGATCATGATGTGGAGAGAGTGGTTAATAAGCTGCTCAAGTCACAGGCACTTGCCAAATTACTATCGAGCCAGGCCCATAAGGAATTGGTTCCTTCGGCCCATCCAGCTTCTCTATCGGTTCCTCCTTCAACTCTCTTGAGCCAGAGTGCATGGATATCATGGTGGTGGAACCGTCGGCTCCGGTTACCTCTCCTTTATCGGTTCCGACTCCAGCTCCAATCTCCTCAATGTCTCAGTCCATTGAGGGATCTGGGCACCAAAGCTCTCTCAGCTCCAAGGGGGGAAGTGGCATCGGACTCTTGTCTGACCCAGCTCTTCCTATTGGAGCTTTGGCGCAGGTGGCCTCAGCTCCCACATCAGCCTCGGAGCTGTCACTCTTGGTTCCGAGGAGATCTCCCGGCTCTTCAGAACTGGAGGCTCCTTCGACTTGGGACAGTGGTCCTTCAAGGTGATGAGCGTGCTGTCTCCTGAGACCACTCTACCCTCGGCTCTCTCGGCTCCTTCTCCCCAGGTGCCTGCACCTGCCTTTGACCCTCCTCCTCCCTCCAAGCGTAGGGAACCTATGCCCCAGGATGCCCCATTGGGTGACCCCACTTCTTCCGAAACTTCCCCCGAACATTTGGAGGAGGCCGCTCAGAAGAAAAAAAAATGTAAGAGGAAGTATTTGGACCCCCCCCCCCCGAGTCCATCACTTCTGACACAGACCTGAATGAATTGGAAGGGTCCCCACGGTGCCCCTCTGAGGATGACTCCTTTTTGGACATCTTGGAAATCATTAGACAGAGGGGTGGCTGGAAGTCCCTAGCCCGTTCTGAGGATGAGTCTGTCTACCAGGACACATTTGGTTCCCGACCCTCCACCTCTTGGGTGTCTCTGCCTTTTGACCCACTTTTGTCTGTAGTGAGTCGGAAGGCATGGAGTGCTCCAGAGACCATGGAACCGGTTCTACGGAGACCAAATAAATTTATAACTGCCCCCGAAGACAAGTCCTTCCTTTCCAAAGGGGTTCCTGTTGATGCTATGGTGGTGGCAGCAGCCACTAAGAAGGAACTTGCAAAAACATCTTCATCTGTCCATCTGCCAAACAAGGCGTCCCGTATGATGGACAGGTATGGGAAGTGTATGTTCTCTTCAGTGACCTTTACTCTCAGGTCGATGAATTATTTGTCATACTTCACACGACTTCAGAGGGATCTCCTAACGGAGTTGGGAGATACCCTTCAGGATCCTACAGCTGAGGGAGTTGCAAACAAGGCGGCTTCCCAGCTTGCGACCTTGACTTCAGTGGTTAACTCCTCCATGAGCCTCATTTCTTATGCGGCAGATGGAGCGAGTAGGGCAGCAGGTACCAGAGTTGCTTTGCAGAGACACTCCTGGATGTGCTTTTGTCAATTTGTGGAACTCTTCAAGTCCTCCTTTACCAATACCCCTTTTGATGGCTAGTCCTTGTTTGGGCCTCAGGTAAAAGAGACTCTCACTAAGTGCGAAAAGGATGGCAAGACTCTTTCTACCATAGGCATCCGTTTTTCCACTCCATCTAGACCCTACCTTAAAGGTCAAAAGAGTGGGAAAATGTGGTTTTGAAAATCCCAGGGAGCTTCGCCTGACACACGTGAAGAATTTTCCACCCAGGGTCAGAGGGGAAACAATAATGGAAGATGCCAGCCTCGCGGCACAGGGGTCCACAACAGCAGGGTGGCAGATATACACTCTCTGTTAGGCCCTTCCAGCACTCCTGAAGGGAGGCTCGACTGTCCACCTCTGGAGGCAGTCGGGGGTAGACTATCATTGTACCCAACAGCCTGGCAAACTGTCACGAAAGAAGCATGTGTACTGTCAGTAATATCCAGGGGTTATAAAATTCTCTTTTCCCACTTACCCCCTCAAGAACAAAACATTCAATCCCAGATGTTCCACCCAGTCTTTGGGATCAAGCAATCTTAGAAGTACAAGGATTGCTAGAAAAAAGAGGCAGCCAAGAAGTCCCCGCAGACCAAATCGAATCCGGAACTTATTCAAGGTTCTTTTTAGTTCCAAAAAAAGACAGGGGACTGGAGACCCATCTGTCTCAGATGGTAACACAGCAGTCCATTCTTCACTTTTTGGGTCAGGACAATTGGATGTGCTCCATCGATCTCCAGGATGCGTACTACCACATAAAAATGGACAGGCGGTCCAGGAGATTCCTACTGTTCCAGCTGGGAGCCAGTCATCAGTTCAGAGCTCTGCCCTTTGGTCTCACCACAGCCCCGAGGGTGTTCACCAAGTGTATGGCAGTGGTCACGGCTCACCTGAGATGTCTAGGATTCCAGGTGTTTCCATATCTAGATGACTGGCTACTCACTGCTGCCACCAAGTATGTTCAACAAACAGGGTGGGACCAGATCTTACCCTTTGTGTCAGGAGGCCCTTTGAGTATGGCAATGGGCGATGTCTTCTCAATGTTTTCTGATTGTGACGCACTTTCCCAGGAAATCCAACATGATAGCAGACAGGTTCAGCAGGGCTATCCTCATGCCTCACGAGTGGTCCCTGAAGCAAGAAGTTGCGGACTTGATTTTTCACAAATGGGGCCAGCCATGCTGCAATCTTTTTGCCACTCCCCTCAACAACAAATTCAGCAGCTACTTCACCTTAGTCCCCCCACCGGGACAGTCATCCAGGGATGCACTTGTTCACGATTGGACTCTGGGACTACTTTATGCCTTTCCACCTTTTCCTCTGATCCCCAAGGTAAGCAAAGTTGCTGGGTTGCAAGCTCATCCTCATTGCTCCTTACTGGCCTCGTCAGATGTGGTTCCCTTTCTCCGCCATCTACTACAAGTGAGCCTTGGATACTGGACCCAGTTCTGAACCCCCTGATGCATCAGTTGGAAGTGCTCCACCCCTCCATCCAAACTCTCAAGCTGATAGCTTGGTTTCTCCACTTCCAATCTTAGCCAGGCTCCCCAACATTTCCCCGGCAGTACAGCACATCCTGGTGCCTTCTCACAAGCCCACTACCAGAAAGATTTATACTAGCAAATGGAAGAGGTTCTCTTATTGGGCGAAGAGTAATAACATTGATTGCTTCACTGCTCCTGTTCACAAGATTCTTGATTTCCTGGCTGAAACGTTTAAATGAGAGGCAGCTGCAGCTACCATTAGAGTCCAACTAGCTGCCATCTCTAATGTTCATGTGTGTGAGTTGGGCTCTAGCATCATGTCCCATAAGCTGTGCAGAGTATTCTTATGTGGTACAACCCTTTTATGGCCCCCAGTAAGAGAACCCCCCAGGACCTAAACTTTGTTTTAGCCTATCTGGTTCTTCCACCCTTTGAACCAGCATCATCTTGTCCCCTGAAATTTCTGTCTTGGAAACCCCTCTTCTTGATTGCCATCACCTCAGCTAGACGGGTTTCTGAATTACATGCTTTATCTATTCGGCCGCTGTATCTCATCTTTAACAAAGATAGAGTTTCTGTCAGAACCAGTCCTTCCTTCTTGCCAAAGGTGTGCTCAGAGTATAATTTAAATCAGTCCATCGAGCTTCCTGTATTCTTCCCAATTATGGCAACAAGGCAGAGTATAGACTCCACCAATTGGATATTCATAGAAAATGACGCTTTTATTTACACAGGACCAAGGACGTTTGAAAATCAGATTAAGTGTTTGATGTTCTTCATATTTCACTGTTGCAGTCATTACATTTGTGTAATCTGCTGGCAGGTTGCCCTCAGTCGGCCTGATTAACAAAGTCTTGGGTCATGCGTCGCTTGCTTCCCTTCTTCCATGACGTCAGGTCGTCAGGGGTATAAAACATGCAGCCGATGCCATTACATCAGTCTTTCTTGCCGTGTGGTGCCCGAAGCAGAAGCAGTTTGCAAGTGCGGGTCGGCCGACTCCTGAAATTTTCATTTGCGAGTTTCAGAACTGAAGTCTTCAACCTAAAGCTAAGTACCCCATTGGGGAAACTTTTACTTGCTCCTTACTGATGTCAGTAAAAGTTAATAATTGCATTACTTGTGAGAAGCAAATAGCTCATAAAGATTTTCATTCGTATTGTATTCCTTGCCTAGACCCTGACCACAACGTACCTTGCTGTCAGTTTTGTGCCTTATTTAATCAACGCACTATCCGTCGTCGGTATATTTTCGCCTCTAAATATTTCGGTTCTCGGTTCAATTATCCAGAAATGTCGTTGGTAAGCCATCCAACTACCGGTATTTTGAAAAAACACAAAGATAAAGACAGAGACAGGCTGCCTAGGTCCAAAGCTGCCGACGATGCTTTTCCTAAGCCAGTCACCAGTTCGCCAGTACTCAGTGAGACACTTTTGCAACAGACCTCTACTGAGACCCATTCGGAGTCCGGTATGCTGCGAGATGCTTCAAATGTGGAACCTGCGGATGTCTCTACCTTAGATGGATCCAGAGCCGCTGTGCAGGCACCGGCTTCTGAGGGTGTATTCAGGCTTATGAACTTGCATATTAAACCGACGCACAAGACTAAGCAGTGGGAGGTTTCCGCTTCCAAGTCTGGAAGTAGTAAGACTTCCATCCCCATGGAAAACTGTCTCAATGACTTGATTTTACAATTTCCAAGCACTTCTCAACTGAATGCTCCTTTAGGGGGAAAGATTGGTTTGTAGGCCAAAAATTGGGAACTCATTACCCAGGATAAATGGGTTTTAAATATAGTGTCCCAAGGATACAGATTTCATTTCCACATGTTACCAACGCCAAAAGGCTGGCCAGATCTACCCCCAAATCAGTGGGCAGAGGCTCAAAAGCAAATACTTTCTCTTTTAAGCATAAAGGCTATTCAAACTGTACCAGAAGAGGAAAAAGGGCAAGGTTTCTACTCAAGACTATTCCTGGTACCCAGAAAAGACAATTCTTGACTTTCTATTCTGGACCTGTCTACTCTAAACACCTTTTTGGTGATTCCAAAATTCAAGATGCTGACTCTTCACCAGTTGCTTCTTATGTTAGGAAAAGATGCCTGGATGGTAATACTCAATTTAAAGGAGGCATACCTGCACATCCCAGTCAGGGAATCTTGCAGAAGATACCGATGCTTCAAAGCAGGCTACAATCACTACCAGTTCTCTGCACTGCCCTTTGGCTTATCTGCTGCGCCCAGGGTATTCACAAAGTGCCTAGCCCCAGTCATTGCATTTTGCAGGCAAAGAAACATTCAAATATACCCATACCTGGATGATTGTTTAATTCAGGCAGAAAGCCAGGACATACTTTTGAATCATCCGGCCTTCATACAAAGGGTGCTAACTTGTCTGGGGTACACCATAAACCTAAAGAAATCACACCTGGTACCCTGTCAATAAATTACATTCCTGGGAGCAAGCTTGAATACAACTTCCCAGATGGCTTACCTCACGCCAGAGAAACAAATTTATTTGACAACCTACTTCAAACAAGTGGCCACAAAAACCCTATCTGCAAGGCAAATACTACAAGCCTTGGAGTTCATGGCCTCCTGCATCCTTCTAATTCCATATGCAAGACTGCATATGAGGAAACTACAGTGGTATCTAAAAAGCCTATGGTGTCAACATTCTCAGGATCTAGAAGCAATAATTCCTATCATACCTTGCCTACGCCTAGAGTTTCTTTGGTGGGCAGAAGTCTGTCACCAAAACAAGGGACTACCATTCACAACACCCCTTGCTGCCCAAACCATAACAACAGATGCATCAGATTATGCATGGGGGCTCATCTGGCAAGGAAGTGCATTCAGGGTAAATGGAACCCAAGTCAAATGCACCTGCATATCAATCAAAAAGAAATGTTAGCTGTACAGAATGCTCTGACAGCCTTCAAGGACCACATTCTTCCAGGACAATTATTGGTAAAGACGAACAACACCGTACATAAACAAGCAGGGGGGGCACACATTCTTACCCCCTCTGCAGACTAGCCATGGCATTGTGGAACACAGCCCTGAGCTATCAAGTGCATCTACAAGCTCAATTCCTGCCAGGGAAAACTAAATACACTGGCAGACAAAGTAACAGAAACTTCATGGACCCACATGAGTGGAAACTGGAACCAAAGATTTTCAACATGTTAACAAGCAAATGGGGGAATCCAGATATAGACCTGTTTGCTTCCCCCCAGAACTATCGGTTGGACAAATTTTGCACAAGGACTCCCCACAAACAAGCTTGGAAAATGGATGCCTGTCCTTCAGCTGGAAAAACCTATCAGTTTATGCCTTTCCTCCTCTGCTTCTGTTCTCCAAAGTACTACTAAAGATCAAACAAGACACACCAAGGATGATTTTGATTGCACCAGACTGGCCACGCCAACACTGGTACCCCCTCTTGCGCAGTGTGTCACTGTTGGCCCCATTGCACCTGCCTCAGACTCCTACCTTATTGTCTCAGCAGGAGAACCAGATTCTGCACCCTCAGCTTCCAACACTGAACCTAGCAGCCTGGCTAATTACCTAATCTCTCCTTTAGCATCCCTCAGTAAACCAGTGATGGATATCATTTTAGAGGCAAGGAGGTCTAGTACTAGAAAATCTTACACTGAAAAATGGAAAATATTCTGTGCCTGGAACCAGTCTCAAGGGATGAGCACAGCAGTGCCCAATTTACCTCAGATTTTACAATGCTTAACCGAGATGCTTCTCAAGGGCCTATCTTTTTCCTCCATCAAAATTCACGCCTCAGCCATTTCAGCTCATTATAACACAGAACCACCCCTCTTCTCTCATTCATTGCTTAAGCAGTTCCTTAGCGGGGCCAAAAATCTACGACCACCCAGGAGAGCTCCAACTCCAGCATGGGACCTCAACTTTGTATTGGAAAAGCTCACCCTTCATCCTTTCGAGCCAACTGCCACTCCGGACTTAAAATTCTTTTCTTGGAAAACAGCTTTTCTTTTAGCGATCACTTCAGCTAGAAGGGTATCTGAATTACAGGCCTTTATGGCAGTGGAGCGTTTCATCATCTTTCATGCGGACAGGGTGGCCCTCAGAACCAATCCATCCTTCATGCCCAAGGTGGTATCCAGTGTGGCTCTTAATCAATCCATTCATTTGCCAGCCTTCTTTCCCAATCCACAGAATAAAGGGGCACGGATACTGCATTCCTTAGATGTGCACAGACAACTTAGATTCTACTTGGACAGAACTAAACCTCAAATCTGATCAACTGCTGGTGGCATTTGCAGCAGGGGCAGAGGGGAAGGCTATTTCAAAGCAAACCATTTCCAAATGGATAGGCCATTGCATTAATTTCTGCTACAAACACCATGGAAAACCTATCCCACAGGGGATCAGACCCCAGTCAACCAGGGCTGCATCTACCTCTACAGCCTTTCTCAGAGGTGTCCCTACCAAGGACATCCTAGAAGCTGCTACCTGGAGTTCTGTACATATTTTCACCAAGCATTACCATCTACCAATTTTCTCTTCCTTGCTAGATAGTTGCGTTTTGTAGTTAGAAGGTTCTATAACTTTCTGTCAGTGTAGGCCCCCCCCCCCGCCCGTAGAGTGTGTGTGTGTGCGTTTACTATGTCAGAAGTCAGAAAGTGCTTTCTCCAAGTGCACAGAGTGTGGCCACAAGCTGTCACTAGCCGACGGTCACACTCTGTGTGTAGTTTGCTTGAGGGTGCCTCATTTGTCATCCAGCTGCAAAATCTGTGTGGCCTTCAACCCCCGAGCCTTGCGGGATCGCAGAAACAAGTTAATTATGGCGGGTCTTCTACCCGTGGAATCAGCTTCTGCTTTTTCAACAGCTTCTTTACTAGCCATGGCTGTGGCTGACCAGCCTTCCGGCCCTCCTTCCCTGTCCGTGACTCACCCTCCCACCTTGCCACAGGGAGAGAGAGAGAGAGAGAGGCCAAGAAAGAGAGTATGAAAGACAAACAAAAGGAGATAGAGAGACATTCAGAAAAGGAAAAAGAGACAGAGAGAAGGGCCGCAAGCGGCAGGCCGAGTTGGATCCAACGGCCCCTCCCGCTAAGGTGATTTTGTCTCCTGTTAAAGTTACTAGGCCATCCTCTCCTCAGCTCCGTTCACCACCTTTTTTCCAGAGCCAGAGGAGGAGGCTAGACCACCCTCGAGGTCATCTTCACGTCGGCAGTGTCCTCGAGATCGATTCGGAGCATCTCTGAAGCAGACATGGATCAGATGATGCAAAGGTTTCTACAGACTCAACTGCAGATGGGAGTGTTGCTGCCCCCCCCACCGGTGTGGGGAGTTCGGCTCCATTTTTCTCCCCGATAGCTCCTTCTCTGATCCACCATCGGATTTCAGAGTCTATGGATCCGAGAAGCCCCAGAGTCCGGGGTCGGCACCGATGGTACCTTCGGCCTCGACGCCGGCCATGCCCTCAAGTCTGTTGGATCTGCTTTCAGATCTGAGCTCTTGGAGCCGTGAGTTGGGCGTCGGATCAGAGGGGATGAGTATGTCATCTGCTCCATTGTGGTCAGGGCATACTGTCCCTTTGGGTCCGGCCGTTCCAACTTTGGCTCGGATCCCTTCGTCGGATCCAAGGGTCGCGGCTACCCTCACCAACAGTTTCAGGGAAGCCAGTTCTCCTTCGGCATTCATTGTGTTGAGGGTTCTCTCTGAAGGATCGAGACCCCTCACTCTTTCCTCGGGGTCCATCCCTGCCCCCTCTCAGTTGGGCTTGTCTTCCATCATCCAGTCCCCCCAGGGACAGCCTGTGTCTATTGCGCCGCAGCCAGTTCCCCTGGAGGAACACAAAACCATTTGTGAGCCCTCCCCGGAGAGTCCACCCGAGGAGGTTCCTCACAAACGCCAGTGTAAAAGGAGGCACTTGGATTCCCCTGAGTCCCTCACTGAGGATACTGACTTGGAGGAAGGGGAAGGTTCCCCCAAATCACCCCGTCACCCCCCCGAAGACGTTTCCTTCGGACACATAATGGAAAATCCTTCGCCAGAGGGGGGGGGGGTCCACCCAGAAACCTTCCTCTGACAAGTCGGTATTCCTGGAAGCATTCGACACAAGTCCATCAACCTCTTGGGTGTCCCCCCTGGTGACCCTCTTGTGGTCCTTATCACCACTAGAGCTAGGAAGGAGACGGACACTGTGTAGCCAATACCCAAAAGGCCTGACAAAATATTGAGCCCCCTGGCAGATAGAGCTTCTTGAAGCAAAGGTTCCCCGGTTGATGCCATGTTGGTGGCTGCGCCAGCCACAAATAAAGGAACTCACCCAAGAAAGTTCCTCGGTCCACCCCCCCCCAGACAAGGAGTCCAGGGCGATGGATCGTCTTGGAAAGCGGACTTTTGCTTCAGCTACCTTTACTATGAGGGTGCTGAACTACTTGGCCCACGTAATTCGACTGCAGCGGGACATTGTGAAAGAGTATGCCAAGTCTCCCCTGGAGTCCATGTCGGTCGAGGATAACCGGACCTTTTCAGCTCGTATGGCCACTCTCAAGTCTGTGACCAGTACGTCCATGCATCTACTCTCTCTCGCCACCGAGGGAGCCGCTAGGGCTAGCGGGTATGGTATCGCCTTAAGGAGTCACGCCTGGCTCCGCCTTTGCGATTTCTCGGAACTCTTCATGGCGTCCTTTGCTAATGCACCCTTTGATGGTTTGACCCCGTTCAGGAAAACTGTCAGCGATATGCTTGTCCAGAGCGAGAAAGATGGGAAAACAATGTCAGCCATTGGGATCCGCTTCTCTAACCCTCAAAGTTTTTTTTTTCCAGGAGCCAGTGAGGGCAAAAGAAGCTGTAGTTCTGGAAAACTCAGCAGTCCCAGAATGCCCATGACTCCTTCTCCCCCAGAGGTAGAGGGGGGCAAGGTGGATGCCGGCCCAGAGGCGGGGGGGGCGAAGAACTTCGGGTCACGGGAACCTTTTTCAGATCGACCCGTGCAGCAACCCTGAGGGGTTGCCCGACTGCTCCTCTCTGGAGGCAGTCGGAGGGTGTTTTTCGATGCACTTAGCCCAATGGGAGTCCACCACAACAGATCGCTGGGTGCTTCGAATAATATCCAGAGGCTATTCTATTCCCTTCACAAACAAGGCCCCTTACACAAGGCGCCTCACGGATGTCCCACCCACTCAGGAGGAGGCCGCAGCTTTTGAAAAAGAGCCATCCACAGGTGCCCCCAGACCAGTCCGGATCAAGCATCTATTCCAGGTTCTTTTTGGTGCCAAAAAAGATGGGGGACCTAAGGCTGATTCTACCTATCAGCAATGAACCTGTTTGTTGCCAAGGAAAAGTTCAGGATGGTCACACTTCAATCCATCCTGCCCTTCTTGCAGGAGGCAGACTGGTTGTGCTCGATAGACCTCAAGGATGCATACTACCATATCCTGATGGACAGGCGATCCAGGAGGTTCCTCTACTTTCGGCTAGGGGCCAGTAATTATCAATCCAGGGTTATACCCTTCAGTCTCCCCACAGCTCCCGGGGTGTTCACCAAGGTCATGGCAGTTGTAGCGGCCCACCTGAGACTTCAGGGCATTCAGGTCTTCCTGTACCTGGACAACTGGCTCCTCACCACCCCCACCAGGCATCTACTCTTACTAGCCATAGATTTCTTTCTCCGGATATCACCTCGGCTGGGGATCACCATAAATCTCAGGAAGTCTTCCCTTCAACCTGTTCAAGTGTTAGACTTCATAGGGGCAAGAATAGATTCTCTTCAGGCCAGGGCATTTTTGACTCCAGACAGACTACACAGCCTGGCACTTCATGTGTTAGCGCTTCTGCAGTCCCCTGTACCCCCAGCAGAATTAGTCCTGGGAGCCTTAGGGTCCATGGCAGCAGCTATCAACCCGATCCCCTGTGCTCATCTGCATATGAGAATTTTACAGTGGATGTTGCAAGTTCAGTGGTCGATACTTCATCGACCTCTAAATTTTCCGACCCCTCTGAGCAGTGTGTACAGAAATTCTCTCATGCGGTGGCTCTGATCCTGGAATTTACAGGAGGGACGTCCTTTTGTTGCACCTCAACCCCAAGCCACGGTGACCACTGACACCTCCCACCTAGGGTGGGGGGGCACTGTTCGGGCAGGACTGTTCAAGGCACGTGGACTCAAAGTGAGACCGTTCTGCATATAAATGTTATAGAGATGAGAGCGGTCCTTTTAGTATTGCAGGCCTTTCATGCTTATCTTCCTCTGGGAACTATTACGATCCAGTCAGACAATATGTCAGTGCAGGCCTTTCATGCTTATCTTTCTCTGGGAACTATTACGATCCAGTCAGACAATATGTCAGTGGTCTGGTATATCAACAAACGGGGGAGCTAAGTCTTATCCCCTTTGTCGAGAAGCCATGAGAGTTTGGGAATGGGCGATCTCCACCAACCGCTTTTTGATAGCAATGCACATTCCGGGTCGGTCCAACATCTTGGCAGACAAATTGAGCAGAACTATCCTTTCTCCCTACGAGTGGTCTCTGAACACTTGTGTAGTGGAACAGATCTTCCTCAAGCGGGGTCAGCCTTGTTGCGATCTCTTCGCATCGCCATCCAACGCGAAGTGCAGCGAGTTTTTCTCTCTAATCCTCCCTACAGGGGAAGCCCCCAGAGATGCTCTTGTTCATGCTTGGCCACCCGGTCTTCTTTATGCGTATCCCCTGCTCCCGCTCATGACAAAATTCTTACAGAAAGCTCATTGGTTGGGGAGCAGGACAATCCTCATAGCCCCATTCTGGCCTCATCAAGTCTGGTTCTCCTGCCTATGGTTTCATCTCATAGCTCCACCTTGGATCCCATTCCGGATCTGATTCGTCATCCCTCGGGAATGCTTCCACTGAATCTGGACAGCCTGAAGCTCAGAGCTTGGCTGCTCCAATTCCATTGGTTGCTAGGACTCCCGGTATCTCTTCCCCTGTTAAATCCATCTTGGTTGCGGCACATAAATCCTCTACCAGGAAAATTTACTGTAGCAAATGGAGACGTTTCTCCATTTGGGCCTCACAGAGAAATCTGTCTCCTTTTACCACTCCAATCTCAGCAGTATCAAGACTTTTTGTCTAATATCTTTCAGCAAGGAGCCAGCTCTTCCACAGCGGCTATTTTTCATTTCCATGTAGGGGACAATTTAGGCTCTCTCGCTGATGCCAGAATTTGTAAGATGTTTTTGAAAGGCATTTTTCTTCTGAGACCTCCTATTAAGAATCCGTCCCCGCTGTGGGATCTGACTGTGGTTCTTCAGGCCTTAGTTGTGCCTCTTCGAGCCCTCGGCATCAGTTGACTTAAAATTCTTGTCATAGAAGACTGCTTTTCTGGTAGCTATCACCTCGGCCAGGAGAGTGTCGGAGCTTCAAGCTCTTTGTATGAAACCCCCATATCTTGTGTTTCATAAGGACAGGGTGTGTTTCTCAGGACTAGTCCGTCTTTTCTCCCTAAAGTTGCTTCTGAGACAAACATTAATCAATCTATTAATTTGTCTGTTTTTTCCCTAATTTTCAGAACAAAGGGGAATACAAACTTCATCTGCTGGATGTTCACAGGCAGTTACATTTTTATTTGCACAGGACAGCGGTCTTTCGTAAATCTGATTTTGTTTCCCTTGCTGAGCCTTTTTAAGGGAAACCAGTTTCAAAGGTGACTCTCACTAGGTGGATTTCCCTTTGTATCCTACAAGCATAATAGAGAGCTTGGTTTACCAGAACACGTAGGAGTCCATGCTCATTCTACACGTTCTATGGCAACGTCTGCCGCATTCTGGTCTAGAGTTTCCCTGGATGACATTTGCTCAGCGGCTACCTGGGCGTCCTCTCACACCTTTATTACTCATTATAAACTGGACTTGGTGTCTAGAGGAAGGGCTTCATTTGGCTCTGCAGTGCTCCGGAATATCCTTCCATAAGGGCCTCCCAAGATGTCGGGTAGCTGGGGACTCTGTCCCACAGGTTGCTGATCAAATGAAGTTAACTACTTCAGATAAAGAAGTTATGTACTCACCATAACGTTCCATCTGAGTAGGTAAACTTCATTTGTCAGCAACCGTCCCTCCCTCCTTCCCCCTTACCTTGGCGATTATTTTTGTTGAGCTCGATGTTCGGAGTTTGTGAGCTTGAGGTTTGTCCTTGGTTCAGGGGTCTCAGGTTTTAGTTTGTTGGTGTCACGTGTGGAGTGGCAAACTCGATCTGAGGATTGGAAGGAGGTTGCAGTGTAGTATGGGTAAGGGGGAGGGGCTTGGAGCTCGGATATTTTTGCTTGGTATGCTGCCGGCTCGGATCTGTGTCGGATCCGAAACCCCACAGGTTGCTGACAAATGAAGTTTACCTACTCAGATGGAATGTTATGGTGAGTACATGACTTCTTTATTTAATTGCTTCCCATTAGGGGGGCACCTGATATCTGGGGCAAGAAAAACTGATGTAATGGCATAGGCTGCATGTTTTATACCCCTGATGACCTGACGTCATGGAAGAAGAGACAGCAACTGACGCAGGACCCAAGACTTTGTTAATCAGGCTGACTGAGGGCAACTGCAAGCAGATAACCCAAATGTGATGACTCCAACAGTGAATACACTCGAACATCTACATTTATGGTAAGTGTACACAACTGTACTTTTACTTTGCTGACAATAAACAAGGTTCTCCAGTTTCAAAAGTGACCTTATCAAAGTGACTGACAGACACAATCAGCTATACTTATGATTTGCGTAACAAAAAGCTTCTAGGGAAAGCCAGAGGACACTCAACCAGGGCCTTGGCTACCTCTGCTGCTTTTCAAGCCAAATTGCCTTTAGATTTAATCTGTGCAGCAGCAACATGTGCAAATCCTCATATGACTTATTACAAAGTTGATGTGGTCTCCCGGAAAAGGGCATCCTTTGGTTCCACGATCCTGAAGAGTTTGTTCCAGTGAGCCACCCAAGAACCAGGTGCTGGGGAGGCGGTCCCAACCAGCAAGAATGAAGGTGAGATGGGGACAACATAACATGAAGAAGTGCAAGTTCCATATTTGTTGTCCTTCAACTCGCCTTCCTTCTTGTGTCCCCCCTCCTTCCCCCTTCCTGGAGGACCGAGAGGGATTCCTTCATTGTTTACACTGGCTGAGTGTCCTGTTGAAATACCAGGTTAGTTGACCATGCTTTGTTGTTCTTTTTTCCTCCTTAACCTTTGCATGTGGATTGTTCCTTTATACACAAGTTTTCCTTTTGTGTAAGAGCTTAGTAAAATTTGCATTGGTCTAGTGTGGGCTATCACAAACGAGATCTGGGTAACTACCACTTGGCATGTTGGGATAGGGGTTAGCTTCGAGCCAGTATAAGCTCTCGAACTATAGTTAAACGGCCCAGTCAGAGCCAAGGATTGGCTCCAAACCCAACCAGCAAGAAGAAAGGCGAGATGATGGACATCAAACATGGAACGTTATGGTAGGTACATAACTTCTTTTTATTGGGCTTGCATTAAGATATTAACATGTTCGTATAGCCTTCTTCAAAACTATATTTTGTTTTTTCCTATATAGCAACATGAACGCCGTAAATATATAACAATGCATACAACTCCCTTGGATGCACAGTTACCGTCAGCAAGGAAATTTGTAAAAACATTGGAATTCAGAGTAATAGAGTTCTGCTGTCATGTAAAATCACATTGATTGCAAGCACACATTTATGGGTGCACCTAGTAACTTTATTTTATTATTATTTTTATTTACATTTGTTTACCGGGTAGTGTCCACTGGACAAAAAGTCCTTTTTCAGTGGAGATCTGGGGAGAAAAGCTCCAGTGAACATAGTTATACAATATAAATAGAAGCATAAAAAGGTTACAAGTAATAAGAGATGCAGTTATTACCCATAAAGCACCACTGTGGCTTGTAAATCTAAACTAATGCTTGTACAGGATACAAGAGATGCAGTTATTACCCATAAAGCACCAGTGTGGCATGTAAATCTAAACTAGTGCTTGTGCAGGATACAAGAGATGCAGTTATTACCCATAAAGCACCAGTGTGGCATGTAAATCTAAACTAATGCTTTTACAGGATTCAAGAGATGCAGTTATTACCCATAAAGCACCAGTGTGGCATGTAAATCTAAACTAATGCTTGTACAGGATGCAAGAGATGCAGTTATTACCCATAAAGCACCAGTGTGGCATGTAAATCTAAACTAATGCTTGTAGAGCATGCAAAAGATGCAGTTATTACCCATAAAGCACCAGTGTGGCATGTAAATCTAAACTACTGTTTGTAGAGGATGCAAGAGATGCAGTTATTACCCATAAAGCACCAGTGTAGCATATAAATCTAAACTACTGCTTGTAGAGGATGCAAGAGATGCAGTTATTACCCATAAAGCACCAGTGTGGCATGTAAATCTAAACTACTGCTTGTAGAGGATGCAAGAGATGCAGCTATTACCCATAAAGCACCAGTGTGGCATGTAAATCTAAACTACTGCTTGTAGAGGATGCAAGAGATGCAGCTATTACCCATAAAGCACCAGTGTGGCATGTAAATCTAAACTACTGCTTGTAGAGGATGCAAGAGATGCAGTTATTACCCATAAAGCACCAGTGTGGCATGTAAATCTAAACTACTGCTTGTAGAGGATGCAAGAGATGCAGCTATTACCCATAAAGCACCAGTGTGGCATGTAAATCTAAACTACTGCTTGTAGAGGATGCAAGAGATGCAGCTACTACCCATAAAGCACCAGTGTGGCATGTAAATGTAAACTAATGCTTGTACAGGATACAAGCGGTGCAGTTATTACCCATAAAGCACCAGTGTGGTGTGTAAATGTAAACTAATGCTTGTACAGGACACAAGCGGTGCAGTTATTACCCATAAAGCACCAGTGTGGCATGTAAATGTAAACTAATGCTTGTACAGGATACAAGCGGTGCAGTTATTACCCATAAAGCACCAGTGTGGCGTGTAAATGTAAACTAATGATTGTACAGGATGCAAGCGGTGCAGTTATTACCCATAAAGCACCAGTGTGGCGTTTAATCTAAACTAATGCTTGTACAGGATGCAAGGGGTGCAGTTATTACCCATAAAGCACCTGTGTGGCGTGTAAATCTAAACTAATGCTTGTACAGGATGCAAGGGGTGCAGTTATTAGCCATAAAGCACCAGTGTGGCTGTAAATCTATAATGCTTGTACAGGATGCAAGGGGTGCAGTTATTACCCATAAAGCACCAGTGTGGCATGTAAATCTAAACTAATGCTTGTACAGGATGCAAGGGGTGCAGTTATTACCCATAAAGCACCAGTGTGACATGTAAATCTAAACTAATGCTTGTACAGGATACAAGGGGTGCAGTTATTACCGATAAAGCACCAGTGTGGCATGTAAATCTAAACTAATGCTTGTACAGGATGCAAGCGATGCAGTTATTACCCATAAAGCACCAGTGTGGCATGTAAATCTAAACTAATGCTTGTACAGGATGCAAGCGATGCAGTTATTACCCATTAAGCACCAGTGTGGCATGTAAATCTAAACTAATGCTTGTACAGGATGCAAGCGATGCAGTTATTACCCATAAAGCACCAGTGTGGCATGTAAATCTAAACTAATGCTTGTACAGGATGCAAGCAATGCAGTTATTACCCATAAAGCACCACTGTGGCGTGTAAATCTAAACTAATGCTTGTACAGGATGCTAGCGATGTAGCTATTACCCATAAAGCACCAGTGTGGCGTGTAAATGTAAACTAATGCTTGTACAGGATATAAGAGATGCAGCTATTACCCATAAAGCACCAGTGTGGCGTGTAAATGTAAACTAATGCTTGTACAGGATACAAGCGGTGCAGTTATTACCCATAAAGCACCAGTGTGGCGTGTAAATGTAAACTAATGCTTGTACAGGATACAAGCGGTGCAGTTATTACCCATAAAGCACCAGTGTGGCGTGTAAATGTAAACTAATGCTTGTACAGGATACACGCGGTGCAGTTATTACCCATAAAGCACCGGTGTGGCGTGTAAATCTGAACTAAAGCTTGTACGGGATACAAGAGGTGCAGTTATTACCCATAAAGCACCAGTGTGATGTGTAAATGTAAACTAATGCTTGTACAGGATGCAAGCGATGCAGCTGTTACCCATAAAGCACCAGTGTGGCGTGTAAATGTAAACTAATGCTTGTACAGGATGCAAGCAGTGCAGTTATTACCCATAAAGCACCAGTGTGGCGTGTAAATCTAAACTAATGCTTGTACAGGATGCAAGCGGTGCAGTTATTACCCATAAAGCACCAGTGTGGCGTGTAAATCTAAACTAATGCTTGTACAGGATGCAAGGGGTGCAGTTATTACCCATAAAGCACCAGTGTGGCGTGTAAATCTATAATGCTTGTACAGGATGCAAGGGGTGCAGTTATTACCCATAAAGCACCAGTGTGGCATGTAAATCTAAACTAATGCTTGTACAGGATGCAAGGGGTGCAGTTATTACCCATAAAGCACCAGTGTGGCATGTAAATCTAAACTAATGCTTGTACAGGATGCAAGGGGTGCAGTTATTACCGATAAAGCAGCAGTGTGGCATGTAAATCTAAACTAATGCTTGTACAGGATGCAAGTGATGCAGTTATTACCCGTAAAGCACCAGTGTGGCATGTAAATCTAAACTAATGCTTGTACAGGATGCAAGAGATGCAGTTATTACCCATAAAGCACCAGTGTGGCATGTAAATGTAAACCAATGCTTCTATAGGATGCAAAAGATGCAGTTATTTCCCATAAAGCACCAGTGTGACATGTAAATATAAACTAATGCTTGTACAGGATGCAAGAGATGTAGTTATTACACATAAAGCACCAGTGTGGCATGTAAATCTAAAGTAATGCTTGTACTGGATACAAGAGATAGAGTTATTACCCATAAAGCACCAGTGTGTCATGTAAATCTAAAGTAATGGTTGTACAGGATACAACAGATGCAGTTATTACACATAAAGCACCTGTGTGGCATGTAAATCTAAAGTAATGCTTATACAGGATACAAGCAATGCAGTTGGTACCCATAAAGCACCAGTGTGGCATGTAAATATAAACTAATGCTTGTATAGGATGCAAGAGATGCAGTTGTGGCATGCAAATCTAAACTAATGCTTGTACAGGATGCAAGAGATGCAGTTATTACCCATACAGCGCCAGTGTGGCATGTAAATCTAAACTAATGCTTGTACAGGATACAAGAGATGCAGTTATTACACATACAGCGCCAGTGTGGCATGCAAATCTAAACTAATGCTTGTACAGGATACAAGAGATGCAGTTATTACACATAAAGCACCAGTGTGGCATGTAAATCTAAACTAATGCTTGTACAGGATACAAGAGATGCAGGTATTACGCATAAAGCACCAGTGTGGCATGTAAATCTAAACTAATGCTTGTACAGGACACAAGAGATGCAGTTAGTACCCATAAACCACCAGTATGGCATATAAATCTAAATAATGCTTGTACAGGACACAAGAGATGCAGTTAGTACCCATAAAACACCAGTGTGGCATGTAAATCTAAACTAATGCTTGTACAGGATACAAGAGATGCAGTTAGTACCCATAAAGCACCAGTGTGGCATGTAAATCTAAACTAATGCTTGTACAGGATACAAGAGATGCAGTTAGTACCCATAAAGCACCAGTGTGGCATGTAAATCTAAACTAATGCTTGTACAGGATGCAAGCGATCCAGTTAGTACCCATAAAGCACCAGTGTGGCATGAAAATCTAAACTAATGCTTGTACAGGATGCAAGAGATGCAGTTAGTACCCATAAAGCACCAGTGTGGCATGTAAATCTAAACTAATGCTTGTACAGGATGCAAGAGATGCAGTTATTACCCATAAAGCACCAGTGTGGCATGTAAATCTAAACTAATGCTTGTACAGGATGCAAGAGATACAGTTATTACCCATAAAGCACCAGTGTGGCATGTAAAGCTAAACTAATGCTTGTACAGGATGCAAGAAATGCAGTTATTACCCATAAAGCACCAGTGTGGCATGTAAATCAAAACTAATGCTTGTACTGGATACAAGAGATGCAGTTATTACCCATAAAGCACCAGTGTGTCATGTAAATCTAAAGTAATGCTTATACAGGATACAAGCAATGCAGTTGGTACCCATAAAGCACCAGTGTGGCATGTAAATCAAAACTAATGCTTGTACAGGATACAAGAGATGCAGTAATTACCCATAAAGCACCAGTGTGGCATGTAAATCTAGACTAATGCTTGTACAGGATACAAGAGATGCATTTATTACCCATAAAGCACCAGTGTGGCATGTAAATATAAACTAATGCTTGTACAGGATACAAGAGATGCAGTTGTTACACATAAAGCACCAATGTGGCATGTAAATCTAAAGTAATGCTTGTACTGGATACAAGAGATGCAGTTATTACCCATAAAGCACCAGTGTGTCATGTAAATCTAAAGTAATGCTTATACAGGATACAAGCAATGCAGTTGGTACCCATAAAGCACCAGTGTGGCATGTAAATATAAACTAATGCTTGTATAGGATGCAAGAGATGCAGTTGTGGCATGCAAATCTAAACTAATGCTTGTACAGGATGCAAGAGATGCAGGTATTACACATACAGCGCCAGTGTGACATGTAAATCTAAACTAATGCTTGTACAGGATACAAGAGATGCAGTTAGTACCCATAAAGCACCAGTGTGGCATGTAAATCTAAACTAATGCTTGTACAGGATACAAGTGATTCAGTTAGTACCCATAAACCACCAGTGTGGCATATAAATCTAAATAATGCTTGTACAGGACATAAGAGATGCAGTTAGTACCCATAAAGCACCAGTGTGGCATGTAAATCTAAACTAATGGTTTTACAGGATACAAGTGATGCAGTTAGTACCCATAAAGCACCAGTGTGGCATGTAACTCTAAACTAATGCTTGTACAGGATACAAGCGATGCAGTTAGTACCCATAAAGTACTAGTGTGGCATGTAAATCTAAACTAATGCTTGTACAGGTTACAAGAGATGCAGTTAGTACCCATAAAGCACCAGTGTGGCATGTAAATCTAAACTAATGCTTGTACAGGATACAAGCGATCCAGTTAGTACTCATAAAGCACCAGTGTGGCATGAAAATCTAAACTAATGCTTGTACAGGATGTAAGAGATGCAGTTATTACCCATAAAGCACCAGTGTGGCATGTAAATCTAAACTAATGCTTGTACAGGATGCAAGAGATGCAGTTATTACCCATAAAGCACCAGTGTGGCATGTAAATCTAAACTAATGCTTGTACCGGATGCAAGAGATGCAGTTATTACCCATAAAGCACCAGTGTGGCATGTAAATCTAAACTAATGCTTGTACAGGATGCAAGCAATGCAGTTATTACCCGTAAAGCACCAGTGTGGCATGTAAATCTAAACTAATGCTTGTACAGGATGCAAGAGATGCAGTTATTACCCATAAAGCACCAGTGTGGCATGTAAATCTGAACTAATGCTTGTACGGGATACAAGAGGTGCAGTTATTACCCATAAAGCACCAGTGTGGCATGTAAATCTAAACTAATGCTTGTACCGGATGCAAGAGATGCAGTTATTACCCATAAAGCACCAGTGTGGCATGTAAATCTAAACTAATGCTTGTACAAGATGCAAGAGATGCAGTTATTACCCATAAAGCACCAGTGTGGCATGTAAATCTAAACTAATGCTTGTACAGGATGCAAGATATGCAGTCATTACCCATAAGGCACCAGTGTGGCATGTAAATCTAAACTAATGCTTGTACAGGATGCAAGAGATGCAGTTATTACCCATAAAGCCCCAGTGTGGCATGTAAATCTAAACTAATGCTTGTACAAGATGCAAGAGATGCAGTTATTACCCATAAAGCACCAGTGTGGCATGTAAATCTTAACTAATACTTGTACAGGATGCAAGAGATGCAGTTATTACCCATAAAGCACCAGTGCGGCATGTAAATGTAAACCAATGCTTCTATAGGATGCAAAAGATGCACTTATTTCCCATAAAGCACCAGTGTGACATGTAAATATAAACTAATGCTTGTACAGGATGCAAGAGATGTAGTTATTACACATAAAGCACCAGTGTGGCATGTAAATCTAAAGTAATGCTTGTACTGGATACAAGAGAAGAGAGTTATTACCCATAAAGCACCAGTGTGTCATGTAAATCTAAGGTAATGGTTGTACAGGATACAACAGATGCAGTTATTACACATAAAGCACCAGTGTGGCATGTAAATCTAAAGTAATGCTTATACAGGATACAAGCAATGCAGTTGGTACCCATAAAGCACCAGTGTGGCATGTAAATATAAACTAATGCTTGTATAGGATGCAAGAGATGCAGTTGTGGCATGCAAATCTAAACTAATGCTTGTACAGGATGCAAGAGATGCAGTTATTACCCATAAAGCGCCAGTGTGGCATGTAAATCTAAACTAATGCTTGTACAGGATACAAGAGATGCAGTTATTACACATACAGCGCCAGTGTGGCATGCACATCTAAACTAATGCTTGTACAGGATACAAGAGATGCAGTTATTACACATAAAGCACCAGTGTGGCATGTAAATCTAAACTAATGCTTGTACAGGATACAAGAGATGCAGGTATTACGCATAAAGCACCAGTGTGGCATGTAAATCTAAACTAATGCTTGTACAGGACACAAGAGATGCAGTTAGTACCCATAAACCACCAGTGTGGCATATAAATCTAAGTAATGCTTGTACAGGACACAAGAGATGCAGTTAGTACCCATAAAACACCAGTGTGGCATGTAAATCTAAACTAATGCTTGTACAGGATACAAGAGATGCAGTTAGTGTCCATAAAGCACCAGTGTGGCATGTAAATCTAAACTAATGCTTGTACAGGATACAAGAGATGCGGTTAGTACCCATAAAGCACCAGTGTGGCATGTAAATCTAAACTAATGCTTGTACAGGATGCAAGCGATCCAGTTAGTACCCATAAAGCACCAGTGTGGCATGTAAATCTAAACTAATGCTTGTACAGGATGCAAGAGATGCAGTTAGTACCCATAAAGCACCAGTGTGGCATGTAAATCTAAACTAATGCTTGTACAGGATGCAAGAGATGCAGTTATTACCCATAAAGCACCAGTGTGGCATGTAAATCTAAACTAATGCTTGTACAGGATGCAAGAGATACAGTTATTACCCATAAAGCACCAGTGTGGCATGTAAAGCTAAACTAATGCTTGTACAGGATGCAAGAAATGCAGTTATTACCCATAAAGCACCAGTGTGGCATGTAAATCAAAACTAATGCTTGTACTGGATACAAGAGATGCAGTTATTACCCATAAAGCACCAGTGTGTCATGTAAATCTAAAGTAATGCTTATACAGGATACAAGCAATGCAGTTGGTACCCATAAAGCACCAGTGTGGCATGTAAATCAAAACTAATGCTTGTACAGGATACAAGAGATGCAGTAATTACCCATAAAGCACCAGTGTGGCATGTAAATCTAGACTAATGCTTGTACAGGATACAAGAGATGCATTTATTACCCATAAAGCACCAGTGTGGCATGTAAATATAAACTAATGCTTGTACAGGATACAAGAGATGCAGTTGTTACACATAAAGCACCAATGTGGCATGTAAATCTAAAGTAATGCTTGTACTGGATACAAGAGATGCAGTTATTACCCATAAAGCACCAGTGTGTCATGTAAATCTAAAGTAATGCTTATACAGGATACAAGCAATGCAGTTGGTACCCATAAAGCACCAGTGTGGCATGTAAATATAAACTAATGCTTGTATAGGATGCAAGAGATGCAGTTGTGGCATGCAAATCTAAACTAATGCTTGTACAGGATGCAAGAGATGCAGGTATTACACATACAGCACCAGTGTGACATGTAAATCTAAACTAATGCTTGTACAGGATACAAGAGATGCAGTTAGTACCCATAAAGCACCAGTGTGGCATGTAAATCTAAACTAATGCTTGTACAGGATACAAGTGATTCAGTTAGTACCCATAAACCACCAGTGTGGCATATAAATGTAAATAATGCTTGTAGAGGACACAAGAGATGCAGTTAGTACCCTTAAAGCACCAGTGTGGCATGTAAATCTAAACTAATGGTTTTACAGGATACAAGTGATGCAGTTAGTACCCATAAAGCACCAGTGTGGCATGTAAATCTAAACTAATGCTTGTACAGGATAAAAGAGATGCAGTTAGTACCCATAAAGTACTAGTGTGGCATGTAAATCTAAACTAATGCTTGTACAGGTTACAAGAGATGCAGTTAGTACCCATAAAGCACCAGTGTGGCATGTAAATCTAAATTAATGCTTGTACAGGATACAAGCGATCCAGTTAGTACTCATAAAGCACCAGTGTGGCATGAAAATCTAAACTAATGCTTGTACAGGATGCAAGAGATGCAGTTATTACCCATAAAGCACCAGTGTGGGATGTAAATCTAAACTAATGCTTGTACAGGATGCAAGAGATGCAGTTATTACCCATAAAGCACCAGTGTGGCATGTAAATCTAAACTAATGCTTGTACAGGATGCATGAGATGCAGTTATTACCCATAAAGCACCAGTGTGGCATGTAAATCTAAACTAATGCTTGTACAGGATGCAAGAGATGCAGTTATTACCCATAAAGCACCAGTGTGGCATGAAAATCTAAACTAATGCTTGTACAGGATGCAAGAGATGCAGTTATTACCCATAAAGCACCAGTATGGGATGTAAATCTAAACTAATGCTTGTACAGGATGCAAGAGATGCAGTTATTACCCATAAAGCACCAGTGTGGCATGTAAATCTAAACTAATGCTTGTACAGGATGCATGAGATGCAGTTATTACCCATAAAGCACCAGTGTGGCATGTAAATCTAAACTAATGCTTGTGCAGGATGCAAGAGATGCAGTTATTACCCATAAAGCACCAGTGTGGCATGTAAATCTAAACTAATGCTTGTACAGGATGCAAGAGATGCAGCTATTACCCATAAAGCACCAGTGTGACGTGTAAATGTAAACTAATGCTTGTACAGGATGCAAGCAATGCAGCATTACCCATAAAGCACCAGTGTGGCGTGTAAATGTAAACTAATGCTTGTACAGGATACAAGCGGTGCAGTTATTACCCATAAAGCACCAGTGTGGCATGTAAATGTAAACTAATGCTTGTACAGGATGCAAGCGGTGCAGTTATTACCCATAAAGCACCAGTGTGGCATGTAAATGTAAACTAATGCTTGTACAGGATAGAAGCGGTGCAGTTATTACCCATAAAGCACCAGTGTGGCGTGTAAATGTAAACTAATGCTTGTACAGGATACTGCAGTTATTACCCATAAAGCAGCAGTGTGGCGTGTAAATGTAAACTAATGCTTGTACAGGATGCAAGCGGTGCAGTTATTACCCATAAAGCACCAGTGTGGCGTGTAAATCTAAACTAATGCTTGTACAGGATGCAAGGGTGCAGTTATTACCCATAAAGCACCAGTGTGGCGTGTAAATCTAAACTAATGCTTGTACAGGATGCAAGGTGCAGTTATTACCCATAAAGCACTAGTGTGGTGTAAATCTATAATGCTTGTACAGGATGCAAGGGGTGCAGTTATTACCCATAAAGCACCAGTGTGGCATGTAAATCTAAACTAATGCTTGTACAGGATGCAAGGGGTGCAGTTATTACTCATAAAGCACCAGTGTGGCATGTAAATCTAAACTAATGCTTGTACAGGATGCAAGGGGTGCAGTTATTACCGATAAAGCACCAGTGTGGCATGTAAATCTAAACTAATGCTTGTACAGGATGCAAGCGATGCAGTTATTACCCATAAAGCACCAGTGTGGCATGTAAATCTAAACTAATGCTTGTACAGGATGCAAGCGATGCAGTTATTACCCATTAAGCACCAGTGTGGCATGTAAATCTAAACTAATGCTTGTACAGGATGCATGAGATGCAGTTATTACCCATAAAGCACCAGTGTGGCATGTAAATCTAAACTAATGCTTGTGCAGGATGCAAGAGATGCAGTTATTACCCATAAAGCACCAGTGTGGCATGTAAATCTAAACTAATGCTTGTACAGGATGCAAGAGATGCAGCTATTACCCATAAAGCACCAGTGTGACGTGTAAATGTAAACTAATGCTTGTACAGGATGCAAGCAATGCAGCATTACCCATAAAGCACCAGTGTGGCGTGTAAATGTAAACTAATGCTTGTACAGGATACAAGCGGTGCAGTTATTACCCATAAAGCACCAGTGTGGCATGTAAATGTAAACTAATGCTTGTACAGGATGCAAGCGGTGCAGTTATTACCCATAAAGCACCAGTGTGGCATGTAAATGTAAACTAATGCTTGTACAGGATAGAAGCGGTGCAGTTATTACCCATAAAGCACCAGTGTGGCGTGTAAATGTAAACTAATGCTTGTACAGGATACACGCGGTGCAGTTATTACCCATAAAGCACCAGTGTGGCGTGTAAATGTAAACTAATGCTTGTACAGGATGCAAGCGGTGCAGTTATTACCCATAAAGCACCAGTGTGGCATGTAAATCTAAACTAATGCTTGTACAGGATGCAAGGGGTGCAGTTATTACCCATAAAGCACCAGTGTGGCGTGTAAATCTAAACTAATGCTTGTACAGGATGCAAGGGGTGCAGTTATTACCCATAAAGCACTAGTGTGGCGTGTAAATCTATAATGCTTGTACAGGATGCAAGGGGTGCAGTTATTACCCATAAAGCACCAGTGTGGCATGTAAATCTAAACTAATGCTTGTACAGGATGCAAGGGGTGCAGTTATTACTCATAAAGCACCAGTGTGGCATGTAAATCTAAACTAATGCTTGTACAGGATGCAAGGGGTGCAGTTATTACCGATAAAGCACCAGTGTGGCATGTAAATCTAAACTAATGCTTGTACAGGATGCAAGCGATGCAGTTATTACCCATAAAGCACCAGTGTGGCATGTAAATCTAAACTAATGCTTGTACAGGATGCAAGCGATGCAGTTATTACCCATTAAGCACCAGTGTGGCATGTAAATCTAAACGAATGCTTGTACAGGATGCAAGCGATGCAGTTATTACCCATAAAGCACCAGTGTGGCATGTAAATCTAAACTAATGCTTGTACAGAATGCAAGCGATGCAGTTATTACCCATAAAGCACCACTGTGGCGTGTAAATTTAAACTAATGCTTGTACAGGATGCAAGCGATGTAGCTATTACCCATAAAGCACCAGTGTGGCGTGTAAATGTAAACTAGTGCTTGTACAGGATATAAGAGATGCAGCTATTACCCATAAAGCACCAGTGTGGTGTGTAAATGTAAACTAATGCTTGTACAGGATGCAGGAGATGCAGCTATTACCCATAAGCGCCAGGTGGCGTGTAAATGTAAACTAATGCTTGTACAGGATGCAAGCGGTGCAGCTATTACCCATAAAGCACCAGTGTGGCGTGTAATTGTAAACTAATGCTTGTACAGGATACAAGCTGTGCAGTTATTACCCATAAAGCACCAGTGTGGCGTGTAAATGTAAACTAATGCTTGTACAGGATACAAGCGGTGCAGTTATTACCGATAAAGCACCAGTGTGGCGTGTAAATGTAAACTAATGGTTGTACAGGATGCAAGCGGTGCAGTTATTACCCATAAAGCACCAGTGTGGCGTGTAAATCTAAACTAATGCTTCTACAGGATGCAAGCGATGCAGTTATTACCCATAAAGCACCAGTGTGGTGTGTAAATCTAAACTAATGCTTGTACAGGATGCAAGCGGTGCAATTATTACCCATAAAGCACCAGTGTGGCGTGTAAATCTAAACTAATGCTTGTACAGGATGCAAGGGGTGCAGTTATTACCCATAAAGCACCAGTGTGGTGTGTAAATCTAAACTAATGCTTGTAAAGGATGCAAGGGGTGCAGTTATTACCCATAAAGCACCAGTGTGGCATGTAAATCTAAACTAATGCTTGTACAGGATACAAGCTGTGCAGTTATTACCCATAAAGCACCAGTGTGGCGTGTAAATGTAAACTAATGCTTGTACAGGATACAAGCGGTGCAGTTATTACCGATAAAGCACCAGTGTGGCGTGTAAATGTAAACTAATGCTTGTACAGGATGCAAGCGGTGCAGTTATTACCCATAAAGCACCAGTGTGGCGTATAAATCTAAACTAATGCTTCTACAGGATGCAAGCGGTGCAGTTATTACCCATAAAGCACCAGTGTGGTGTGTAAATCTAAACTAATGCTTGTACAGGATGCAAGCGGTGCAATTATTACCCATAAAGCAACAGTGTGGCGTGTAAATCTAAACTAATGCTTGTACAGGATGCAAGGGGTGCAGTTATTACCCATAAAGCACCAGTGTGGTGTGTAAATCTAAACTAATGCTTGTACAGGATGCAAGAGATGCAGTTATTACCCATAAAGCACCAGTGTGGCGTGTAAATCTAAACTAATGCTTGTACAGGATGCAAGAGATGCAGCTATTACCCATAAAGCACCAGTGTGACGTGTAAATGTAAACTAATGCTTGTACAGTATGCAAGCAATGCAGCTATTACCCATAAAGCACCAGTGTGGCGTGTAAATGTAAACTAATGCTTGTACAGGATACAAGCGGTGCAGTTATTACCCATAAAGCACCAGTGTGGCATGTAAATGTAAACTAATGCTTGTACAGGATACAAGCGGTGCAGTTATTACCCATAAAGCACCAGTGTGGCATGTAAATGTAAACTAATGCTTGTACAGGATACAAGCGGTGCAGTTATTACCCATAAAGCACCAGTGTGGCGTGTAAATGTAAACTAATGCTTGTACAGGATACACGCGGTGCAGTTATTACCCATAAAGCTCCAGTGTGGCGTGTAAATGTAAACTAATGCTTGTACAGGATGCAAGCGGTGCAGTTATTACCCATAAAGCACCAGTGTGGCGTGTAAATCTAAACTAATGCTTGTACAGGATGCAAGGGGTGCAGTTATTACCCATAAAGCACCAGTGTGGCGTGTAAATCTATAATGCTTGTACAGGATGCAAGGGGTGCAGTTATTACCGATAAAGCACCAGTGTGGCATGTAAATCTAAACTAATGCTTGTACAGGATGCAAGGGGTGCAGTTATTACTCATAAAGCACCAGTGTGGCATGTAAATCTAAACTAATGCTTGTACAGGATGCAAGGGGTGCAGTTATTACCGATAAAGCACCAGTGTGGCATGTAAATCTAAACTAATGCTTGTACAGGATGCAAGCGATGCAGTTATTACCCTTAAAGCACCAGTGTGGCATGTAAATCTAAACTAATGCTTGTACAGGATGCAAGCGATGCAGTTATTACCCATTAAGCACCAGTGTGGCATGTAAATCTAAACGAATGCTTGTACAGGATGCAAACGATGCAGTTATTACCCATACAGCACCAGTGTGGCATGTAAATCTAAACTAATGCTTGTACAGGATGCAAGCGATGCAGTTTTTACCCATAAAGCACCACTGTGGCGTGTAAATCTAAACTAATGCTTGTACAGGATGCAAGCGATGTAGCTATTACCCATAAAGCACCAGTGTGGCGTGTAAATGTAAACTAATGCTTGTACAGGATATAAGAGATGCAGCTATTACCCATAAAGCACCAGTGTGGTGTGTAAATGTAAACTAATGCTTGTACAGGATGCAAGTGGTGCAGCTATTACCCATAAAGCACCAGTGTGGCGTGTAAATGTAAACTAATGCTTGTACAGGATACAAGCGGTGCAGTTATTACCCATAAAGCACCAGTGTGGCGTGTAAATGTAAACTAATGCTTGTACAGGATGCAAGCGGTGCAGTTATTACCCATAAAGCACCAGTGTGGCATGTAAATCTAAACTAATGCTTCTACAGGATGCAAGCGGTGCAGTTATTACCCATAAAGCACCAGTGTGGCGTGTAAATCTAAACTAATGCTTGTACAGGATGCAAGCGGTGCAGTTATTACCCATAAAGCACCAGTGTGGCGTGTAAATCTAAACTAATGCTTGTACAGGATGCAAGGGGTGCAGTTATTACCCATAAAGCACCAGTGTGGTGTGTAAATCTAAACTAATGCTTGTACAGGATGCAAGGGGTGCAGTTATTACCCATAAAGCACCAGTGTGGCGTGTAAATCTAAACTAATGCTTGTACAGGATGCAAGGGGTGCAGTTATTACCCATAAAGCACCAGTGTGGCATGTAAATCTAAACTAATGCTTGTACCGGATGCAAGAGATGCAGTTATTACCCATAAAGCACCAGTGTGGCATGTAAATCTAAACTAATGCTTGTACAGGATACAAGTGATGCAGTTAGTACCCATAAAGCACCAGTGTGGCATGTAAATCTAAACTAATGCTTGTACAGGATAAAAGAGATGCAGTTAGTACCCATAAAGCACCAGTGTGGCATGTAAATCTAAACTAAAGCTTGTACCGGATGCAAGAGATGCAGTTATTACCCATAAAGCACCAGTGTGGCATGTAAATCTAAACTAATGTTTGTACCGGATGCAAGAGATGCAGTTATTACCCATAAAGCACTAGTGTGGCATGTAAATCTAAACTAATGCTTGTACAGGATGCAAGAGATGCAGTTATTACCCATAAAGCACCAGTGTGGCATGTAAATCTAAACTAATGCTTGTACAGGATGCAAGAGATGCAGTTATTACCCATAAAGCACCAGTGTGGCATGTAAATCTAAACTAATGCTTGTACCGGATGCAAGAGATGCAGTTATTACCCATAAAGCACCAGTGTGGCATGTAAATCTAATGCTTGTACAGGATGCAAGAGATGCAGTTATTACCCATAAAGCACCAGTGTGGCATGTAAATCTAAACTAATGCTTATACAAGATGCAAGAGATGCAGTCATTACCCATAAGGCACCAGTGTGGCATGTAAATCTAAACTAATGCTTGTACAGGATGCAAGAGATGCAGTTATTACCCATAAAGCCCCAGTGTGGCATGTAAATCTAAACTAATGCTTGTACAGGATGCAAGAGATGCAGGTATTACCCATAAAGCCCCAGTGTGGCATGTAAATCTTAACTAATACTTGTACAGGATGCATGAGATGCAGTTATTACCCATAAAGCACCAGTGTGGCATGTAATTCTAAACCAATGCTTGTACAGGATGCAAGAGATGCAGTTATTACCCATAAAGCACCAGTGCGGCATGTAAATATAAACTAATGCTTGTACAGGATACAAGAGATGTAGTTATTACACATAAAGCACCAGTGTGGCATGTAAATCTAAAGTAATGCTTGTACTGGATACAAGAGATGCAGTTATTACACATAAAGCACCAGTGTGGCATGTAAATATAAACTAATGCTTGTATAGGATGCAAGAGATGCAGTTATTACCCATAAAGCGCCAGTGTGGCATGTAAATCTAAACTAATGCTTGTACAGGAAACAAGAGTTGCAGGTATTACGCATAAAGCACCAGTGTGGCATGTAAATCTAAACTGATGCTTGTACAGGACACAAGAGATGCAGTTAGTACCTATAAACCACCAGTGTGGCATATAAATCTAAATAATGCTTGTACAGGACACAAGAGATGCAGTTAGTACCCATAAAGCACCACTGTGGCATGTAAATCTAAACTAATGCTTGTACAGGATGCAAGAGATGCAGTTATTACCCATAAAGCACCAGTGTGGCATGTAAATCTAAACTAATGCTTGTACAGGATGCATGGGATGCAGTTATTACCCATAAAGCACCAGTGTGGCATGTAAATCTAAACTAATGCTTGTACAGGATGCAAGAGATGCAGTTATTACCCATAAAGCACCAGTGTGACGTGTAAATGTAAACTAATGCTTGTACAGGATGCAAGAGATGCAGTTATTACCCATAAAGCACCAGTGTGCCGTGTAAATGTAAACTAATGCTTGTTCAGGATACAAGCGGTGCAGTTATTACCCATAAAGCACCAGTGTGGCGTGTAAATGTAAACTAATGCTTGTACAGGATACAAGCGGTGCAGATATTACCCATAAAGCACCAGTGTGGCGTGTAAATGTAAACTAATGCTTGTACAGGATACAAGCGGTGCAGTTATTACCCATAAAGCACCACTGTGGCGTGTAAATGTAAACTAATGCTTGTACAGGATGCAAGCGGTGCAGTTATTACCCATAAAGCACCAGTGTGGCGTGTAAATCTAAACTAATGCTTGTACAGGATGCAAGGGGTGCAGTTATTACCCATAAAGCACCAGTGTGGCGTGTAAATCTAAACTAATGCTTGTACAGGATGCAATGGGTGCAGTTATTACCCATAAAGCACTAGTGTGGCGTGTAAATCTATAATGCTTGTACAGGATGCAAGGGGTGCAGTTATTACCCATAAAGCACCAGTGTGGCATGTAAATCTAAACTAATGCTTGTACAGGATGCAAGGGGTGCAGTTATTACCGATAAAGCACCAGTGTGGCATGTAAATCTAAACTAATGCTTGTACAGGATGGAAGGGGTGCAGTTATTACCGATAAAGCACCAGTGTGGCATGTAAATCTAAACTAATGCTTGTACAGGATGCAAGCGATGCAGTTATTACCCATAAAGCATCAGTGTGGCATGTAAATCTAAACTAATGCTTGTACAGGATGCAAGCGATGCAGTTATTACCCATTAAGCACCAGTGTGGCATGTAAATCTAAACTAATGCTTGTACAGGATGCAAGCGATGCAGTTATTACCCATAAAGCACCAGTGTGGCATGTAAATCTAAACTAATGCTTGTACAGGATGCAAGCGATGCAGTTATTACCCATAAAGCACCAGTGTGGCGTGTAAATCTAAACTAATGCTTGTACAGGATGCAAGAGATGCAGCTATTACCCATAAAGCACCAGTGTGGCGTGTAAATGTAAACTAATGCTTGTACAGGATGCAAGAGATGCAGCTATTACCCATAAAGCACCAGTGTGGCGTGTAAATGTAAACTAATGCTTGTACAGGATGCAAGCGATACAGCTATTACCCATAAAGCACCAGTGTGGCATGTAAATGTAAACTAATGCTTGTACAGGATACAAGCGGTGCAGTTATTACCGATAAAGCACCAGTGTGGCATGTAAATCTAAACTAATGCTTGTACAGGATGCAAGCGTTGCAGTTATTACCCATAAAGCACCAGTGTGGCGTGTAAATCTAAACTAATGCTTGTACAGGATGCAAGAGATGCAGCTATTACCCATAAAGCACCAGTGTGGCGTGTAAATCTAAACTAATGCTTGTACAGGATGCAAGAGGTGCAATTATTACCCATAAATCACCAGTGTGGCATGTAAATCTAAACTAATGCTTGTACAGGATGCAAGAGATGCAGTAATTACCCATAAAGCCCCAGTGTGGCATGTAAATCTAAACTAATGCTTGTACAGGATGCAAGAGATGCAGTTATTACCCATAAAGCACCAGTGTGGCGTGTAAATCTAAACTAATGCTTGTACAGGATGCAAGGGGTGCAGTTATTACCCATAAAGCACCAGTGTGGCGTGTAAATCTAAACTAATGCTTGTACAGGATGCAAGGGGTGCATTATTACCCATAAAGCACCAGTGTGGCATGTAAATCTAAACTAATGCTTGTACCGGATGCAAGAGATGCAGTTATTACCCATAAAGCACCAGTGTGGCATGTAAATCTAAACTAATGCTTGTACCGAATGCAAGAGATGCAGTTATTACCCATAAAGCACCAGTGTGGCATGTAAATCTAAACTAATGTTTGTACCGGATGCAAGAGATGCATTTATTACCCATAAAGCACCAGTGTGGCATGTAAATCTAAACTAATGCTTGTACAGGATGCAAGAGATGCAGTTATTACCCATAAAGCACCAGTGTGGCATGTAAATCTAAACTAATGCTTGTACCGGATGCAAGAGATGCAGTTATTACCCATAAAGCACCAGTGTGGCATGTAAATCTAAACTAATGCTTGTACAGGATGCAAGAGATGCAGTCATTACCCATAAGGCACCAGTGTGGCATGTAAATCTAAACTAATGCTTGTACAGGATGCAAGAGATGCAGTAATTACCCATAAAGCCCCAGTGTGGCATGTAAATCTAAACTAATGCTTGTACAGGATGCAAGAGATGCAGTTATTACCCATAAAACCCCAGTGTGGCATGTAAATCTAAACTAATACTTGTACATGATGCAAGAGATGCAGTTATTACCCATAAAGCACCAGTGTGGCATGTAAATCTAAACCAATGCTTGTACAGGATGCAAGAGATGCAGTTATTACCCATAAAGCACCAGTGCGGCATGTAAATCTAAACCAATGCTTGTACAAGATGGAAGAGATGCAGTTATTACCCATAAAGCACCAGTGCGGCAATTAAATCTAAACCAATGCTTGTATAGGATGCAAGAGATGCAGTTATTTCCCATAAAGCACCAGTGTGGCATGTAAATCTAAAGTAATGCTTGTACTGGATACAAGAGATGCAGTTATTACCCATAAAGCACCAGTGTGTCATGTAAATCTAAAGTAATGGTTGTACAGGATACAACAGATGCAGTTATTACACATAAAGAACCAGTGTGGCATGTAAATCTAAAGTAATGCTTGTACAGGATACAAGCAATGCAGTTGTTACCCATAAAGCACCAGTGTGGCATGTAAATATAAACTAATGCTTGTATAGGATGCAAGAGATGCAGTTGTGGCATGCAAATCTAAACTAATGCTTGTACAGGATGCAAGAGATGCAGTTATTACCCATAAAGCGCCAGTGTGGCATGTAAATCTAAACTAATGCTTGTACAGGATACAAGAGATGCAGTTATTACACATACAGCGCCAGTGTGGCATGTAAATCTAAACTAATGCTTGTACAGGATACAAGAGATGCAGTTATTACACATAAAGCGCCAGTGTGGCATGTAAATCTAAACTAATGCTTGTACAGGATACAAGAGATGCAGTTAGTACCCATAAACCACCAGTGTGGCATATAAATCTAAATAATGCTTGTACAGGACACAAGAGATGCAGTTAGTACCCATAAAGCACCAGTGTGGCATGTTAATCTAAACTAATGCTTGTACAGGATACAAGAGATGCAGTTAGTACCCATAAAGCACCAGTGTGGCATGTAAATCTAAACTAATGCTTGTACAGGATACAAGAGATGCAGTTAGTACCCATAAAGCACCAGTGTGGCATGTAAATCTAAACTAATGTATGTACAGGATACAAGCGATCCAGTTAGTTCCCATAAAGCACCAGTGTGGCATGTAAATCTAAACTAATGCTTGTACAGGATGCAAGAGATGCAGTTATTACCCATAAAGCACCAGTGTGGCATGTAATTCTAAACTAATGCTTTTACAGGATGCAAGAGATGCAGTTATTACCCATAAAGCACCAGTGTGGTATGTAAATCTAAACTAATGCTTGTACAGGATGCAAGAGATGCAGTTATTACCCATAAAGCACCGGTGTGGCATGTAAATCTAAACTAATGCTTGTACAGGATGCAATAGATGCAGTTATTACCTATAAAGCACCAGTGTGGCATGTAAATCAAAACTGATGCTTGTACAGGATACAAGAGATGCAGTTATTACCCATAAAGCACCAGTGTGGCATGTAAATCAAAACTAATGCTTGTACAGGATACAAGAGATGCAGTTATTACCCATAAAACACCAGTGTGGCATGTAAATCTAGACTAATGCTTGTACAGGATACAAGAGATGCAGTTATTACCCATAAAGCACCAGTGTGGCATGCAAATATAAACTAATGCTTGTACAGGATACAAGAGATGCAGTTGTTACACATAAAGCACCAATGTGGCATGTAAATCTAAAGTAATGCTTGTACTGGATACAAGAGATGCAGTTATTACCCATAAAGCACCAGTGTGTCATGTAAATCTAAAGTAATGCTTGTACAGGATACAACAGATGAAGTTATTACACATAAAGCACCAGTGTGGCATGTAAATCTTAAGTAATGCTTGTACAGGATACTAGCAATGCAGTTATTACCCATAAAGCACCAGTGTGGCATGTAAATATAAACTAATGCTTGTATAGGATGCAAGAGATGCAGTTGTGGCATGCAAATCTAAACTAATGCTTGTACAGGATGCAAGAGATGCAGTTATTACACATACAGCGCCAGTGTGGCATGTAAATCTAAACTAATGCTTGTACAGGATACAAGAGATGCAGTTAGTACCCATAAAGCACCAGTGTGGCATGTAAATCTAAACTAATGCTTGTACAGGATACAAGCGATCCAGTTAGTACCCATAAACCACCAGTGTGGCATATAAATCTAAATAATGCTTGTACAGGACACAAGAGATGCAGTTAGTACCCATAAAGCACCAGTGTGGCATGTAAATCTAAACTAATGCTTGTACAGGATACAACTGATGCAGTTAGTACCCATAAAGCACCAGTGTGGCATGTAAATCTAAACTAATGCTTGTACAGGATAAAAGAGATGCAGTTAGTACCCATAAAGTACCAGTGTGGTATGTAAATCTAAACTAATGCTTGTACAGGTTACAAGAGATGCAGTTAGTACCCATAAAGCACCAGTGTGGCATGCAAATCTAAACTAATGCTTGTACAGGATACAAGCGATCCAGTTAGTACTCATAAAGCACCAGTGTGGCATGAAAATCTAAACTAATGCTTGTACAGGATGCAAGAGATGCAGTTATTACCCATAAAGCACCAGTGTGGCATGTAAATCTAAACTAATGCTTGTACAGGATACAAGCGATCCAGTTAGTACCCATAAACCACCAGTGTGGCATATAAATCTAAATAATGCTTGTACAGGACACAAGAGATGCAGTTAGTACCCATAAAGCACCAGTGTGGCATGTAAATCTAAACTAATGCTTGTACAGGATACAACTGATGCAGTTAGTACCCATAAAGCACCAGTGTGGCATGTAAATCTAAACTAATGCTTGTACAGGATAAAAGAGATGCAGTTAGTACCCATAAAGTACCAGTGTGGTATGTAAATCTAAACTAATGCTTGTACAGGTTACAAGAGATGCAGTTAGTACCCATAAAGCACCAGTGTGGCATGCAAATCTAAACTAATGCTTGTACAGGATACAAGTGATCCAGTTAGTACTCATAAAGCACCAGTGTGGCATGAAAATCTAAACTAATGCTTGTACAGGATGCAAGAGATGCAGTTATTACCCATAAAGCACCAGTGTGGCATGTAAATCTAAACTAATGCTTGTACAGGATGCAAGAGATTCAGTTATTACCCATAAAGCACCAGTGTGGCATGTAAATCTAAAGTAATGCTTGTACAGAATGCATGAGATGCAGTTATTACCCATAAAGCACCAGTGTGGCATGTAAATCTAAACTAATGCTTGTATAGGATGCAAGAGATGCAGTTATTACCCATAAAGCACCAGTGTGGCATTTAAATCAAAACTAATGCTTGTACAGGATGCAAGATATGCAGTTATTACCCATAAAGCACCAGTGTGGCATGTAAATCAAAACTAATGCTTGTACAGGATACAAGAGATGCAGTTATTACCCATACAGCACCAGTGTGGCCTGTAAATCTAAACTAATGCTTGTACAGGATACAAGAGATGAATTTATTACCCATAAAGCACCAGTGTGGCATGTAAATGTAAACTAAAGAGATGCAGTTATTACCCATAAAGCACCAGTGTGGCATGTAAATGTAAACTAATGCTTGTACAGGATACAAGAGATGCAGTTATTACCCATAAAGCACCAGTGTGGCATGTAAATGTAAACTAATGCTTGTACAGGATACAAGAGATGCAGTTATTACCCATAAAGCACCAGTGTGGCATGTAAATATAAACTAATGCTTGCACGGGATACAAGAGAATGCAGTTTTTACAAGTAAGGCAGTAAGAAAACACAGTGAATAGCATAAAACGTAAGCTGAAATAAAATTAAAACACAGTACAAACATTGATGTAATGTAAACAGGCAACAATTTACAATATTTTGTTAACTTGGGGTGCCTATTTCAAATGTTTGGCAGCTGTGGTCAGAGTAGTAGATGAAAAAAGGCGGGGGTATAGGTTAATCTGGAGAGAGCATAGTATAGGGGATATAGCCTTAGTTCTTTCTTAAAGTTTTTTGAATGTTCAATTGAGCGAAATTGTTGGTGGCAGTATAAGGAGTCACCATGGGAGTTATGAGATTTATTTACCTTAAGCAGGACTTTGTCAGCTGAACTAAGAGAATTAAGGTTTTTGTAAGGTTGGACAAGATTATTTAGGGCTGGGCAGTGATCAGGTTTATACATTACTGTGTCTGTTATTGATAATTGATTTAGGATGAGTACGTTTGGGAGTTCTAACCAATTTAATTGTTTAAGGGCAGTACAATGATTTTTTGGTAGGTTGGTTGCAAATTTAGCTATCTTGTTATAGCAGGATTCAAGGATGTTTATTTCAGTTTTAAGAAGGTTTGGAAATATTTGAGAGCAGTAAAGAAGTGAGAATAGCAAGTGGCTTCTTACTGTGGCCAGTATAACATGTTCTGCGAGATGAGGTTTTGCTCTGTAGAGTGTACGTAGTTTAATATTGACTTGTTTAACAGTCTGTGCTATATGTTTGTCAAATTTCAGTCCATTATCTATGTTAACCCCAAGAAGTTTAGTGTGTTGAACAGGTTCTATTTTAGTGCCAATTGAGGAGAAAATAGATAGTGGTTGGCTATTGGCAAGTGAGAAAGGATTTGAAAAGATTATAAGCTTTATTTTATTGGAATTTAGTATAAGTTGATGGGCTGCCAGATATTTTTCAGTATTTGAAAGGGCAGTCTGGGTCTTTTCTTCAAGTGTTTCTGTTGTTGATGCAGAGCAAATAAGCAATGAGTCACCTGCATATTGAATTATTGTGGCAGGGCTAGCAGCTGTTGCAAGGTCACTGGTAAAGATCGTAGAGTACTGGTCCTAGAATTGATCCTTGGGGTACTCCTACAGTGATGGTGTGGTGGGTGGAGGGTTTGTTATCCCACAGGGTGGCTTGCTGCCTAAATGAGAGGTAGATGTGGAACCACTTTAGGACCTCAGGGCATAAGTTGTAATTTGCAAGTTTGTTTAGGAGGATTTGATGTGATACAATGTCAAAGGCTTTTGACATGTCGAGAAAGGCATTTTGTTTTGCTGTTACTCACTTAATGTTCAAAAATCTTAAAATTTCTACCCCATTTTAAAGACAAAATTTGGAGTTTCACCCAATTTTTCAAAAATCGCCTCATCTACCTGAAAAATATTCCAATTCTTATTCACAATGTTCTTCACCATTTTAGAATAGACATTGTAAGTAACTATTAAAGAGTTTGTAAATAAATAATATTCTCTGAAGAGAAGATACAATAGGTGACAAAACATCATGGTCCACCCCTAGTAATGGTTTATACTTAACACCCCAATCATTAGAAACTTTGTCATGTATTTAGTAAATTCAAGGGGTATCTCTTCTCCAAAAACATGTTAACTTTATCAGCTTCCAAACTGAAGAAAGTCAGAATGCATTCTGACTGACCTAACTGTCCTTTAAAATGTTTTCTTACAGTATAGTGGATGGCCTGCTGTGGCAACCCCTAACCGGGAAAAGTCGAAAGAAGCCAAAAGAAGAAGTGGATGGCCACTAGTATAGCACAAGTAGATGTTCAAGAAAGTTGATTTAACACATCATTCAATAAATCTTTGTATAATGTAACATCTAAATGATATATAGATTCTGTGGAAAATTCAAAAAAAGAAGTACTTTGGTCAATAAAAACAAATAATTCCTCCAACTTATCCATAGACCCTTTCCACAGAATAAAGATATTATCAAGGTATCTAAAAGAAACATGCTAATTGTCCTGATATTTTGAATTCATAATGTGGGCCTTTCCCTAGCTATACATCACCAAATTTTATAGGGGCTCAACACGATCCCATTGCTACCCCTCATACCTCTCAGCCTCTTAGAGTAAGAAATCTGGACAAAGCAATAAGTAAAATTGGAACAAAAGCCCAAAAATAGGGGCAATTTTTAAATATTGCTCTTACAAACTTAGAAAGTTGATAGAATAACAGGTTTTGCATTAGCATGAATTTTCTGAAGGGTATGAAGTCTGAAACTCAAATATCTGTCATTATTTTATAACTTTAATCTTTAATGATTTGCCACTAATTTGCCAGAAAACCACAGTTTTATGAAAAACAGACCAAAAATATGAAGGAAAAATCTGGATGTTCTGTGAAAATCTGTATAGTTGAGAGGTCTGCTACCCCTTGAACTTAGTGAAAATATTTCCCCTTCTAAACAGACATAATAAAGTTAATAACCATGTCATCTAGAGTGGAAGTCTCTGTAATAGCTGAGTGAAACAAAGCTAAGCCTTCCCGATGAGGTATAGAAATTAAAATATCTATAACATCAAATAATTACAAAAATACGTGATTTATAATAGCGCAGTTTTATCTTGGTTAAATACTCCCAAAAATCCTTTAAAATATGTTCTACTGGTTGAAGAAAGTCTTTCAAAGTCTGGTCCACAAAGACAGCAAGGGGATAGGTTTTAGAACCCTGTGCTGATACTATCAAGCAGTACGGTAATTGTATAATATTTTTGTGGACCTTAGATATACCAGATATCACCGGTGTTAATGGGTTCTTATTCAAAGGAAAGTCATATGTTTCTGGTTTGTTAACCCATTGTAATAAAGTTATCCAAGAATAAATCTACTTTTTTATATGCCACAAACATTTTATTCTTAGAACAAACCTTATAATTGTCAGTATTATGCATTATATTAGAAATGTGGCCAATAAAAATCATTTTATCACCTAACACAATACCTCCACCCTCATCAGGTTTCATTATTCTCAGGGAGGAGTCTGTTCTTAGTCTATTCTTCAAAGTCTTCTTCCTTAGGTAAATTGTAATAATGGTGAACATAAATTTTTTGTAAATTATAGAATTCTTTTTCACGTGATTTCTCAAAAATGACTAAAGTTGGTTTAAGGGGCAGATTGAAACAACTTTTCATCGGATGTTGTCGTCTTCATTCCTCCTCATACTAGATTCTCGGATCCAGTTCTGCCACATCTTCCAGACTTAGATCCAACTATCAGGCTCCTCTCTCATACCCATAATACACTGCACCCACTCAAGCACCTGAGATCTTGTTTGCCACATTCAAAAGCCAGACGGAAGATCATTAGTTAATGTGCTCCTCCCTTGTCCTTTGTTAGTGTGTGTTGGTTTGTAGAACTGTAGCTTAGAAGTGATTAGGTGAGTAACTTGGATAGAGTTTTTCTTTTTTGGTGTGTTTTTTTTTTTCCTGACGGTTCTTGTAGCCATATAGTTAGCAGCCAAGTGTGTAACTGTGCTTACTTTCGCTTGTGTGCACTATAGTCTTTCTTTCCAAAGTTATTGTGTGCTAGTTACCTTTTTTACAATAGTGTTTGTTTTTCCTTTTTGGCGGGCTTCAACCAGGGTTGTTTCTGTTACCATTATGTCTGACAAGCCGTCTCCTAGTTTCAAGAGATGCACTTCTTGTGGGCACAAGATCCCCATTTAAGATGCCCACAAAGAGTGTCTACTGTTTAGGCGCTGATCATTTCAAACTTCTTGTGACATATGCACTTCCTTTAATCCGCATGCTTTGGCAGATAGGTGCAATAAGCGTACGTCCTTCTATTCCTATGTTGCAGTATTCTTAGTGTGGGATTCCCTGCCTCAGGTGACCCGAACGTTGACTCCTGTACAAAAGCTTAAGCCTGGCTGCTGTAGGTGCATGGGACGTCACATGTATGGCCATAAACCAGGACCTTAAATGTGACGTCTGCACGCACCGACCTCAGACCTTTTCAGCCGCAGTTGACCATCACATCAATCGCTTCGCTCTTCTACTTGAAGACGTCTAAATCTAAACACCATGTTCGGGATTTTGTTTTTATTTTGCCTGAGCTTTGCTTGAGATTAGTTTGCTGTACTTACCGTTAGCTGATGTCAGCTAAGAAAGGTAAATGCCGATGCTGATGCCAGATTCTGCATAAAGATATGCATGACCACTGTGTTTTCTGCCTAGGCCGAGAGCATGACCATACCACTTGCTCGATTTGTCAGTCATTTGTACCCAAGACCCTCCGAAGCTGTCTGGCCACTCTTAATCTATATTTAGAAAACCAAAGACTCAAAAAAACTAGCACTCAGGATGGATCCCAAATCGGCCACTCTGATGGAACCACTACGGAAAAAGGCCAAGGTTTCCAGGCCTACTTCCTCTGCCTCTCTGCAGTCAGAGATCCTCCAAGCTTCTGATTTAGGAGTTGAGGGACATCTGATAGAACCGGCTACTTCAGCTCCCCTCAAAGAAGTCACTTCGGAATTAATGACCAGCGCGTCCATGGAGATAGCTCTGAAATCGGTCCCTACCAATGTCAAGGGGAAACCAGATATCGTCGGACCACTGACCGGGGTGCCATTGCCTAAAGTCCCTACTACTTCCCAGGCCCCAGATTACAGGCCTTCTCCAAAAACTACTACTCTGAAAAGGAAGCAGAAAACGAAACACTAGACTCCACCTTCTGAAGGAGTCCCAGACTGGTAATCCTTCACCAGCTCCTTGATGCAGGCCTTCATGGCCCTTAGGCCCATGGCCTCTTCCCCCTCCCCATTCCACTGCTCACTCCTACCTCAACCACTTCTCTCGCTTTTCCTACTACTCATGAAGGGGAAGAAGAACAGGAACCTTACTATTCATCCTCAGATGAATCAATCTCCTATTCATCTCAAATTGCCTCTCCACTTGAATATTATTCCCCAGATAAGGAATCCATTGAAGGGGACACTCTACCAGAGGATATCACCTTTGGGGAGAACATCACAAAGATGAAAGAATACTTTAAATGGGACACTTCCCAAATGACTGAAACCCAAAAGAGATACTTTGAGGTTCTCCAAGTAGAATCTCCCTCACCTTCAGCCATCCCACCTGTCATTCCTGCCTACCTTGATGCATTCACCTCAGCATCAAAGAACCCAAATTCACAACCACTTGCCCCTAAGAGACCTGACCGGTTCTATAAGGTTCCAGATGAAAAAGAATTCTTGGTAAAACCACACCTGGCAGACCAGACCCTTCAGTGATTGCTGTAACCCCTGACAAACAATCTAGATGTATTCCTTCAGCATCTCTTTTGCCTGATGACAAAGATAGCAAAAACATGGACAGGATAGGAAAGAAGGTTTATACCTCTTCCACCCTAGCCTTCAGAGCTATCAACTATTAAACCCATGGGATAAAATATGCCTTGAAATTAGTATCACAAGCTTCTGCTCTCCTGTCATCCACCCCTGACTGCTCTACCAAAACTGAGATAGCATCTAAACTATGCCTGGCTTCTCAGGTAGCCAGACATTCTATTAGATGCAGTTATGATGATGCAGAGGCCTCTACAAGGTCCACAGCTTCTGCATCATAACCACAGATACTCTTGGCTACATTTTCAACCCCTACCAAAAGCTTTCAAGTAAAAAATTCTAGACTGCCCACTAGCCCCACAACCTTCTGTTTGATAAACAGTCTGCAGCCCTCTTCAAAAACCTGCAGGAGAAAAGTAGAGAGCTTCAAGACATTAAGCACCTACTTAGTGACCCCATTCCTAAATATTACAGAAATTACCCCAGTAAGACTACATTTGTTAGGAGGACCCCCTCATCTTCTACCTCTTCCTCTTCCAGGCATAGGAGAGGAACCAGAAGGCAAACCACCTCCAGACCAGTTGCCGCACAACGTACATGGACAAACTTTTCATGATAGAAGTGGACCCAACAATGCATGATTACCTTGCCCACCTCCCCTTGTCAGCCTGCCTCCCACTGTCTCCCTGTTTAGAAATCTATCACATCAGACCACTGGGTGCTGGCAATACAAAATGGATATTTCCTTTCTTGGAAGGAAAAGCCCCCTCCAAGGGGCATTCCTTTTCCCAAAAAAAATCAACTGCATCTCATTCCTCAAACACTGCAAGACCTTCTGAACTTAGGAACTATAGACCCTGTCCTTCGAGGATGGGAGGAAAAAGGCTTCTACTCGAGACTATTTATGGTCCCCAAAAAGATGGCCCTTGGAGACCAATACTATATCTGTCCTTTCTAAACCTATTCCTAAAAGTTCTTTCATTCAGAATGCTATCCCTTCAAACTCTACTCCCACTATTGCCAGCCCAGGGCTTTATGGCCACGCTAGATCTATTTATTTATTTATTTTATTTATTTTACATTTGTTGACCGGGCTAGTCTAACTGGATACATGTCCATTTTCAGTAGAGGCCCGAGGAGAAAAGCTCCACTGTAACAGTCTATGGTAACAAACTTAAGAAAAAATATATACAAGAGTTTAACTAAAACTACTAAGCAGGAGTAAGTAACTAATTAGAATACAGAACAACAGAAAAGCAATTAGTGTAACAAACACACACAGCAATACGAGCAGTATTATAATACAGAATAAAAATTTTTTTTTTTTTTTTTAGCATCTTAGAGGTGATAGGGGGTAAAACATAAGCAAAGTAAGTAGTTGTAATAGGAGGTAAAATCATAAGAAAGAGGAAGTCACAAGCTGAATAGAGTCAAGGGAAAAAAGAAATTGAAGTGGTGGGAGGAGTGGTATTAGCTAGATGGAGACAAGGCAGAGTGAGAGAAGGAGAAGTACTACTTATGATGGGTTTGTACAGTGCAGAAAGAGGTGTTTGGAAAAGAGGTGGAAAGATGTGGAAGTAGAGAACGAGAGTCAGACAGGGGAAGAGCAAGGGCAGAGCCAATGTGATTTGAGGTGGGTCTTTAAATGTTTCTTGAAGAGGGGTGTTGAGGTCAAGGTAGTAAGTTCACTAGTGAGCTTGTTCCAGTGTGTACCCACAGCATTTTAGAAAAGGGAGTCACCTGCTTTGTTCTGAGATTTACATGTGGCTACTAGAAGTTTATTAGCTGAGCGTAGGTTAGAGAGATTTTTATAGGGGGAAATAAGAGTACTAAGAATAGGTGCATTAGAAGGGAAGTGGAGTATCCTGTGGGTAATAGTCAGTTGTTGAAGTAGAATGAGATTTTGCAGTTCAAGCCAACCTAGCTGTCTGAGGTTTGCCTCCCACTGTCTCCCTGTTTAGAAATCTATCACATCAGACCACTGGGTGCTGGCAATACAAAATGGATATTTCCTTTCTTGGAAGGAAAAGCCCCCTCCAAGGGGCATTCCTTTTCCCAAAAAAGGAAGCATACCTAAAGGAAGCATACCTTCATATCCCCATAAAAAACACTCCCACAGAAAATTCTTGTGTTTCACTGGGCCCTGCTCTCACTTTCAATTTACAGACTTGCCCTTTGGTTTATCTACTGTACCCAGGGTATTTATAAAATGTCTAGGCCCAGCTGTAGCATTTTGCAGAACCAAAGGTATCCAAATCTATCCTTACATAGACTGCATCCTCATTCTAGCAGAAACAGAGGGCACCCTTCAAAACCATCTGAGGCTCTCCACTTCCCTGCTTCAAAGCCTGGGATTCACCCTCAACATCCAAAAATCATCCTTAACCCCCTCAGCAGGGCAAAATCATTCTGGACTGAAGGATCAGAACAGACCTAATGCAGGCTTTCCTCCCTCAGGACAAAGTTCTTTCCCCTCTCTACTCACTTCCAAAGCCTATTACATGTTCAACAGATATCTGCAAAGACAATTCTTGCAACTCCTGGGGCTAATGGCATCAACCATCCCTATGCTGCCTCTAGCCAGAATGCACATGCAAAAACTGCAGTGGTACTTGAAAAATGTGTGGTCATAACACCAACATCCTCTAGAATGCCAAATTACACTCCTGCCCTACCTCAAAGCAGAACTAAGGTGGTGGGTTCAACAAATACTACTGAACCCGGGTCTTCCACTCCAATTACCCACCCCAACCCAGCACATGCATACAGATGCATCAGACCTAGGGTGGGGGGGGGGGTACCATGAAAGGCTTCATGGTACAGGACACTTGACATTCTACTCTCCAAAAGAAACATATCAATGTGAGAGAAATGACTGCAGTTCTTCTGGCCCTGGAAGCCTTTCTCCCTATCCTGCAACCAGGCCCCCTTCAAATCTTCACAGCCAACACCACAGTCATGTGGTATCTCAACAAACAGGGAGGGACCAAGGCCTACTTCCTCTGCCAGATAACATTACAAATTTGGGACCTTGCCTCCAGAAACAGCTTATCCCTGCAGGCAATATACATCCCTTCCCAAGACAACAAACAAGCAGATATTCTCAGCAGAACATCCTCTCTGCAGCACGAGTGGATGCTGAACAGGGACATTTTTCTAGACATTGTCCACCAGTGAGGCACACCAAAGGTAGATTTGTTTGCCTCCCACCAAAACAGACAATTGAAGAAATTCTGCACCAAGGACCACTCTCCACTTGACTGGAGGGTAGATGCCTTCAGCATTCCATGGAAGGGGTGGTTTCTGTATGCATTTCCACCCTTCCCTCTCATTCAAAACGTCCTCCAGAAAATCAGGGGGGACAAACCAAAAATCTTGTTGGTGACTCCCTATTGGCCAAGGCAGCACTGGTTCCCCCTACTTCTCTCATTAGCCAAGGGTAATCATGTCACCACAAGTTACCCACGAGGTGGACCTACTCACACAACAAAAGGGAGCTCTAATCCACCCTCACCAACAGGTGTTGGGTGTAACACTATGGGTGATAAAATTTTAATCCCTTTCAGACACCACCACTCAGAGGGCGTGCTTTTAGTCCTGACACAGGCCAGGAAATCTACTACAAGGAGATCCTACTTATCAAAATGGGAAAGATTCTCCAACTGGTGTCTCCATAAGGACCAGGGATCCCTGTCAGGCAGATTCCTCCCAAGTCCTTACTTATGTATGTGAACTCATTAAGACTGGTCTTTCATGTACTCTTCAGTGAAAGTCCACCTATCAACAATTTCAGCATGTCTACCATAAGAACCCCCATTACTAGCCAGGCTAGATGTCAAGTTATTCCTGAAAGGGGTCTTACACATCAGACCACCAAGAAAACCCATCTCACCCCTCTGGGACCTAAACTTCATCCTGGAAAAACTAACACTGCCCCCATTCGAACCATCTAGTGCTGCTATGCTCCAAATGTGCACATAGAAGACTGTACTGCTGGTGGCGCTTACCTCAGCTAGAAGGGTGTCAGAGTTACAAGCTCTAATGGCCTGCTCTGTCTACACTACCTTCCACAAGGATAGGGTGACCCTACGTACTAACCCTTCCTTCATTGTCTAAAGTGGTTAACGAACTGTCCCTTAACCAATCCATTCACCTGCCCACTTTCTTCCCCTCTCCAACCAGTGACAGCGAGAGGATACTCCATTCCCTGGATGCATACAGACAATTAAGGTTTTATCAGACAAATCTAAGGCCATCAGAAAATTAAACCGCCTCTTTGAATCCTTCCACCCTAGGGCCCTGGGCGAGGCAGTCTCCAAACAAACCATTTCCTGTTGGATCAGAAAAACTATTTGCTTTTGCTACTCCCACCATGGCAAGAAACCTACCCCAAGGAGTAAGATCTCATTCTACCAGGGCCATGGCAACCTCCATAGCCTTCCTCAAAGGCCTAGACACGGCCTCCATCCTGGAAGCAGCCACCTGGTCCACCATGCACGACACTGCAAATTGGACCATGTCTCCAGAGCCCAGGCAGGGTTTGCTACAGCAATCCTGCAGGGCTTTGTGGCATCAGCTACCTCCACCCTTCCCTCTAACTAAGCTGTGGTACTCACCCACACTAAGAGTAATGCAACATAGGAATAGAAGGACATAGAATAGTTGTGTAAAATCTTACAAGAACCATAGATGTCCTTCTCTTCCATGTTGCAATATTCCTTCCCACCCACCTACCCCCCTTTTTACTATTGACCTGTCTAAAGGACACTCTGAGGCACTCCCCTGGACTAGGGTCAGACTAGCCAGCATATGGCACTTTGCACCTCTTGTTGCTCTCTATTGGACTGTCCACTGGGCATTTACGGTCTGAGGACTGTGTGTGCAGACAGTAAGTACAGCAAACCAAGCTCATGCAAAATAAAGGCAAAATCCCAAACGTCTTCAAGTAGAGGAGTGAAGCGATCAATGTGATGGTCGACTGCGGCTGAAATGTTTTGAGGTTGGTGCATGCATATGTCACATTTAACGTTCCTGGTTTATGGCCCTACGTGTGATGTCCCACACACCTACAGCAGCCAGGCTTAAGCTTTTGTATAGAAGCCGACATTCGGGTCGCCTGAGATGGGGAAGCCTACACTAAGAATACTGCAACATGGAAGAGAAGGACGTGTATGGTTATGGTAAGATTTTACACAACTATTCTGTCTTGAGGAGTCTTCTTCCTTCATCAGCTTTCCAGGCTCAGACCCCCTCCATGGTTTCATCTTCCTCCTCCAAGCAGACTAAGAAGAGGTCTCTCTGCCCCCCTTAGAGCCCAAGATTAAGTCTAAGAAAACTTCGTATCCAACCTCCTCAGATCAAAGAACTCTTCTGCCTTACCAGATCTACAGGCCTCCTTGGATCTGACTGAGATCACCACCATATCTCCTTCTGTCTCTTTGGCTCCAGCGTCAGATCCTAGGGCTTGGATCTGAGAGCTTGAAGCAGGTCCCCAGGTTCACTAGGACAGTCCCTGTCACCAAAGCCTGGGCATTCCAGACCACCCTCATCGGCTTCCTCTAGTTCCTCTAGAAGATGGTCCAAGGCAGACATGGACAAGATAATGAGGAAGTTCCTCAAGACCTAGATTCAGATGGGGTATTGTCGGCTACATCCCCTATATGGATCCGTAAGCTATCCAGCCCATACCACAAGAACTCCTCCTCCAGTCCATCCCTCTGCTTCAGAGTTACAGGACTTGGGACTCCCAAGAGTGCCAGTGTCAGTGCCCCTGATCAGCCCTGTTCCCATTTCTTCTTAGCAGAGCAGGTCTCAGAGACAAGAGGTCATTGCCAGGTCTGGGGAAATGGGGTTGGCTCCATCTTTCTCAGAGCCGTCTCTTCCGCTAGGTGCTTTGGCCCTTGACAGTTCTGTTCTGATTCCCTGTGGAGGCCACAGATCCAGAGTGAGTTCTGACTTGCAAAAGAAGGCAGATTGACTCCCCGTTGGAGTCATTAATGAAAGACCCTGATTTTGATGAGGGAGAAGGATCCCCTCAATCCCCACTTGATGACATCTCCTTCGGAGACATTCTAGAGATCCTAAAGCAGAAAGGTGAGTGGTCTGTCTAGTCTCCTCCTTCTGAGGAGTCACTGTTTTTGGAGTGTTTTGGGATAGGCTCATCAATGTCCTGGGTGACCTTGTTGATTTGGTATCCTGCTGAGCTTGGAAAGAACCGAACGCCATCGAGCCTATTACTAAGCACCCCAATAGGTAGCTGGTCCCACCGGCCAATAGAAAACATGGAGTAAGGGTCCCATAGTTGATGCCATTGTGGTGGCACGGCCACTAAAAAAAACTGTCAAAAGACTCTGCCAGTGTCCATCTGCTTAACAAGGAGTGTAGAGCACTGGACAGGTTAGGAAAGCACGTTTACACCTTAGCCACCTTTGCACTGCGGTTTTTAAATTACCTAGCTCATTTTACCCAGCTTCAGAGGGATCTGATCAAGGTGCTTTCAGTTTCTGTCTCTGAGTCCATGCCTGCTGGGACTTTAAGAAACTTTCCCATGCTGGCCACTCTGTCATGTATTGCCAATTCCTGGATGAGGTTAATCTCCTATAGAGCGGAGGGTTCCTCTTGAGCTGCTGGATCAGGTCTTCTCCTGAAGATAACGATCCTAGATGAGACTATGTAATTTCATGGAAATCTTTAAAGGCTTCTGTCACTCGCCAGGTCTGGATAAAACAGGCGAGCATCATGGGTTCTTGTTCAAGCAGCTTTATTGTATAAAAACACTTCATAAATGAGGTTAAGTAACTTTAACTTGTAAACAAACTAGCTATCCTGCACATGGATGTTAACACTCTGCTTTAACTTGTAAACAAACTAGCTATCATGCACATGGATGTTAACGCTCTGGCTGCACCTTCAAAATGATACTGAAGCTAACATGTTTGGTATTTATATGCACACACAGATCTTGGAAATGTTTCTTAAACGTATAGCACACCTGTTATTCTACAGCATCCTTTCTTAATGCCCCTTTTGACGGCTCATCATTGTTTGGGCTGTCTGTTAGAGATACTTACCCTCACCAAAATGGATGGGAAGACCCTTTCTGCCATAGGAATCAAAATGTTTATGCCCCAGAGGTCATTTTCAAGGAACCAGCATGGGAATAAGAAAATGTGGTTATGCAAATCACAAGGACCTTTCCAGGACCCACAAGGGGATCCCGCTTCCAGAGGCATATGAGGAAGGTATAATGGTAGACATAGCCCCAGTGGCAGAGGAGATGCACATAATCTGGGCTTTAGCAACATTCTCTGATAAGCCCTGTCAGTGCTCCTAAGTGCTGCCTGACCCTCCATCTCTGGAGACAAGTCGGGTGGTCAACTTACTTTGCAGAAGCCTGGACACATTTGACACAAAGTTCATGGGTGCTAAGGGTAATACCCAGAGGCTACTATATTCCCTTTTCCCTACCCCTCCCCAAACACCAGCGGGAAACTCCCCGATGTGCCACCCAGTCAGAGGGAGCAGGCAGCAGAAAAAGTTCAAAAATTGCTGCAAAAAAGAGTCATCCAAGAGGTTCTGACAGAGCGAAGAGGATTTGGAACTTTCTCTCACTTCTTTTTGGTACTAAAGCCAGCTGAATCTTTATGTAAAGAAGTTGAAATTCTGAATGGTTACTGTTCAGTCCATTCTGCCCCTACTACACAGGGACAATTGGATATGCTCAATAGATCTCAGGGATACATACTATCACATCAAAATAGACAGGTACTCCAGGAGATACCTGCGCTTTTGGCTGGGAGCCAATAATTTTTAGTTCAGAGCACTGCCCTTTGGGATCACCACACCCCTCCCCCAGGTGTTCACCAAATGTATGGCAGTCATAGCAGCTCACATGAGACTCAAAGGATTCCAGGTTTTTCCGTACTTAAGCAATTGGCCTCTCACTGCCCCCACGAGGCATCACCTTCTTCAAGCTAGAGATTATCTGATTCAAATATCATACACCATAAATTTAGACAAGTCCAGTCTGACTCTTGTGCAAAACCTAGAATTCATAGGAACACAGCTGAACACGAGGGATCAAATAGCCTCTCTTCTCCTACACTGCATAACAACATTAAGGAATCAAGTTCAGGAACTATTGTCCCACCAGTCCCCCCCCCAGCACATCTAAACAAGCCCTGGGGTCCATGTCAGCAGCAATCTTCTTAGTTCCCCTGGCAATAATCTTTATGCAAATCCTTCAATGGATGTTAGCAGTGCAATGGTCTATACTCTACCAACCTCTATCTGTTCCCATCAGACTGATACCAATTTGCAGATGTCATATTGGCTGTTGGATTCAATTTGATGATCTCTTTCTAGGCAGACCCTTTTCACTTCCACCCCCAATAGCCACAGTGACCACAGATGCATCCCAGTTGGGGTGGAGGGGCATTACAAGGCAAGGATTGTCCAAGGCATGTGCCCCCCTCCTGGAAACCAGGATGCACATCAGTATCCCCGTGATGAGAGCAGTTTTAATACCAGGATGCACATCAGTATCCCCGTGATGAGAGCAGTTTTAATACCAGGATGTACATCAGTATCCCCGTGATGAGAGCAGTTTTAATAGCAGGATGCACATCAGAATCCCCGTGATGAGAGCAGTTTTAATACCAGGATGTACATCAGTATCCCCGTGATGAGAGCAGTTTTAGTACCAGGATGCACATCAGTATCCCCGTGATGAGAGCAGTTTTAATACCAGGATGCACATCAGTATCCTCGTGATGAGAGCAGTTTTAATACCAGGATGCACATCAGTATCCCCGTGATGAGAGCAGTTTTAATACCAGGATGTACATCAGTATCCCCGTGATGAGAGCAATTTTAATACCAGGATGTACATCAGTATCCCCGTGATGAGAGCACTTTTAATACCAGGATGTACATCAGTATCCTCGTGATGAGAGCAGTTTTAATACCAGGATGCACATCAGTATCCCCGTGATGAGAGCAGTTTTAATACCAGGATGTACATCAGTATCCCCGTGATGAGAGTAGTTCTAATACCAGGATGCACGTCAGTATCCTCGCGATGAGAGCAGTTTTAATACCAGGATGTACATCAGTATCCCCGTGATGAGAGCAGTTCTAATACCAGGATGCACATCGGTATCCTCGTGATGAGAGCACTTTTAATACCAGGATGCACATCAGTATCCTTGTGATGAGTAATACCAGGATGCACATCAGTATCCTCGTGATGAGAGCAGTTTTAATACCAGGATGTACATCAGTATCCCTGTGATGAGAGCAGTTCTAATACCAAGATGCACGTCAGTATCCTCATGATGAGAGCAGTTTTAATACCAGGATGTACATCAGTATCCCCGTGATGAGAGCAGTTCTAATACCAGGATGCACATCAGTATCCTCGTGATGAGAGCACTTTTAATACCAGGATGCACATGAGTATCCTCGTGATGAGAGCACTTTTAATACCAGGATGCACATCAGTATCCCCGTGATGAGAGCAGTTTTAATACCAGGATGCACATCAGTATCCCCGTGATGAGAGCAGTTCTAATACCAGGATGCACATCAGTATCCCCATGATGAGAGCAGTTCTAATACCAGGATGCATGTCAGTATCCTCGTGATGAGAGCAGTTTTACTACCAGGATGTACATCAGTATCCCCGTGATGAGAGCAGTTTTAGTACCAGGATGCACATCAGTATCCTCGTGATGAGAGCAGTTTTAATACCAGGATGTACATCAGTATCCCCGTGATGAGAACAGTTTTAATAGCAGGATGTACATCAGTATCCCCGTGATGAGAGCAGATCTAATACCAGGATGTACATCAGTATCCTCGTGATGAGAGCAGTTTTAATACCAGGATGTACATCAGTATCCTCGTGATCAGAGCAGTTTTAATACCAGGATGCACATCAGTATCCTCGTGATGAGAGCAGTTCTAATACCAGGATGTACATCAGTATCCCCGTGATGAGAGAAGTTCAAATACCAGGATGCACATCAGTATCCTCGTGATCAGAGCAGTTTTAATACCAGGATGCACATCAGTATCCTTGTGATGAGAGCAGTTTTAATACCATGATGCACATCAGTATCCTCGTGATGAGAGCAGTTCTAATACCAGGATGTACATCAGTATCCCCGTGATGAGAGCAGTTCTAATACCAGGATGTACATCAGTATCCCCGTGATGAGAGCAGTTTTAATACCAGGATGTACATCAGTATCCCCGTGATGAGAGCAGTTTTAATACCAGGATGTACATCAGTATCCCCGTGATGAGAGCACTTTTAATACCAGGATGTACATCAGTATCCTCGTGATGAGAGCACTTTTAATACCAGGATGTACATCAGTATCCTCGTGATGTGAGCACTTTTAATACCAGGATGCATGTCAGTATCCTCGTGATGAGAGCAGTTTTAATACCAGGATGCACATCAGTATCCCCGTGATGAGAGCAGTTTTAATACCAGGATGCACATCAGTATCCCCGTGATGAGAGCAGTTTTAATACCAGGATGCACATCAGTATCCCCATGATGAGAGCAGTTTTAATACCAGGATGCACGTCAGTATCCCCGTGATGAGAGCAGTTTTAATACCAGGATGCACGTCAGTATCCCCGTGATGAGAGCAGTTTTTAATACCAGGATGTACATCAGTATCCCCGTGATGAGAGCTGTTTTAATACCAGGATGTACATCAGTATCCCCGTGATGAGAGCAGTTTTAATACCAGGATGCACATCAGTATCCCCGTGATGAGAGCAGTTTTAATACCAGGATGCACATCAGTATCCCCGTGATGAGAGCTGTTTTAATACCAGGATGCACATCAGTATCCTCGTGATGAGAGCAGTTTTAATACCAGGATGCACATCAGTATCCCCGTGATGAGAGCAGTTTTAATACCAGGATGTACATCAGTATCCCCGTGATGAGAACAGTTTTAATACCAGGATGCACATCAGTATCCCCGTGATGAGAGCAGTTTTAATACCAGGATGTACATCAGTATCCTCGTGATGAGAGCAGTTCTAATACCAGGATGTACATCAGTATCCCTGTGATGAGAGCAGTTTTAATACCAGGATGTACATCAGTATCCTCGTGATGAGAGCAGTTCTAATACCAGGATGCACATCAGTATCCCCGTGATGAGAGCTGTTTTAATACCAGGATGCACATCAGTATCCCCGTGATGAGAGCAGTTTTAATACCAGGATGCACATCAGTATCCCCGTGATGAGAGCAGTTTTAATACCAGGATGCACGTCAGTATCCCCGTGATGAGAGCAGTTTTAATACCAGGATGCACGTCAGTATCCCCGTGATGAGAGCAGTTTTAATACCAGGATGCACGCCAGTATCCCCGTGATGAGAGCAGTTTTAATACCAGGATGCACGCCAGTATCCCGTGATGAGAGCAGTTTTAATACCAGGATGCACGTCAGTATCCCCGTGATGAGAGCAGTTTTAATACCAGGATGCACGTCAGTATCCCCGTGATGAGAGCAGTTTTAATACCAGGATGCACGTCAGTATCCCCGTGATGAGAGCAGTTTTAATACCAGGATATACGTCAGTATCCCCGTGATGAGAGCAGTTTTAATACCAGGATGCACGTCAGTATCCCCGTGATGAGAGCAGTTTTAATACCAGGATGCACATCAGTATCCCCGTGATGAGAGCAGTTTTAATACCAGGATGCACGTCAGTATCCCCGTGATGAGAGCAGTTTTAATACCAGGATGCACGTCAGTATCCCCGTGATGAGAGCAGTTCTAATACCAGGATGCACATCAGTATCCCCGTGATGAGAGCAGTTTTAATACCAGGATGCACATCAGTATCCCCGCGATGAGAGCAGTTTTAATACCAGGATGCACATCAGTATCCCCGTGATGAGAGCAGTTTTAATACCAGGATGCACATCAGTATCCCCGTGATGAGAGCAGTTTTAATACCAGGATGCACGTCAGTATCCTCGTGATGAGAGCAGTTTTAATACCAGGATGCACGTCAGTATCCCCGTGATGAGAGCACTTTTAATACCAGGATGCACGTCAGTATCCTCGTGATGAGAGCAGTTTTAATACCAGGATGCACGTCAGTATCCCCGTGATGAGAGCAGTTTTAATACCAGGATGTACATCAGTATCCCCGTGATGAGAGCAGTTTTAATACCAGGATGTACATCAGTATCCCCTTGATGAGAGCAGTTTTAATACCAGGATGTACGTCAGTATCCCCGTGATGAGAGCAGTTTTAATACCAGGATGCACGTCAGTATCCTCGTGATGAGAGCAGTTTTAATACCAGGATGTACATCAGTATCCCCGTGATGAGAGCAGTTTTAATACCAGGATGCACGTCAGTATCCTCGTGATGAGAGCAGTTTTAATACCAGGATGCACGTCAGTATCCCCGTGATGAGAGCTGTTTTAATACCAGGATGCACGTCAGTATCCCCGTAATGAGAGCACTTTTAATACCAGGATGCACATCAGTATCCTCGTGATGAGAGCAGTTTTAATACCAGGATGCACGTCAGTATCCCCGTGATGAGAGCAGTTTTAATACCAGGATGCACGTCAGTATCCCCGTGATGAGAGCAGTTTTAATACCAGGATGTACATCAGTATTTCCGTGATGAGAGCAGTTCTAATACCAGGATGCACGTCAGTATCCTCATGATGATAGCAGTTTTAATACCAGGATGCACATCAGTATCCCCGTGATGAGTGCAGTTCTAATACCAGGATGTACATCAGTATCCCCGTGATGAGAACAGTTTTAATACCAGGATGCACGTCAGTATCCTCGTGATGAGAGCTGTTTTAATACCAGGATGCACGTCAGTATCCCCGTAATGAGAGCACTTTTAATACCAGGATGCACATCAGTATCCTCGTGATGAGAGCAGTTTTAATACCAGGATGTACATCAGTATCCCCGTGATGAGAACAGTTTTAATACCAGGATGTACATCAGTATCCCCGTGATGAGAGCACTTTTGAATACCAGGATGCACGTCAGTATCCTCGTGATGAGAGCAGTTTTAATACCAGGATGCACATCAGTATCTTCGTGATGAAAGCAGTTTTAATACCAGGATGCACATCAGTATCCCCGTGATGAGAGCAGTTTTAATACCAAGATGCACATCAGTATCCCCGTGATGAGAGCAGTTTTAATACCAGGATGCACATCAGTATCCTCGTGATGAGAGCAGTTTTAATACCAGGATGCACATCAGTATCCTCGTGATGAGAGCAGTTTTAATACCAGGATGTACATCAGTATCCCCGTGATGAGAGCAGTTTTAATACCAGGATGTACATCAGTATCCCCGTGATGAGAGCTGTTTTAATACCAGGATGTACATCAGTATCTCCGTGATGAGAGCAGTTTTAATACCAGGATGCACATCAGTATCCCCGTGATGAGAGCTGTTTTAATACCAGGATGCACATCAGTATCCCCGTGATGAGAGCAGTTCTAATACCAGGATGTACATCAGTATCCTCGTGATGAGAGCAGTTTTAATACCAGGATGCACATCAGTATCCTCGTGATGAAAGCAGTTCTAATACCAGGATGCACATCAGTATCCTCGTGATGAGAGCAGTTTTAATACCAGGATGCAGATCAGTATCCTCGTGATGAGAGCAGTTTTAATACCAGGATGCACATCAGTATCCTCGTGATGAGAGCAGTTTTAATGTTGCAAGCCTTTCGGGACACTTTCTCTCTGGGGACTATTGCAATACACAACCGACAACATATCTGTTTGGTACATCAACAAGGAAGGAGAAACCCGATCTGTGGCCATGAGGATGTGGGAATGGGTGATTTTTTCAGACCACTTTCTGGTTGCAAAGCACATTCTGCGGAAAACCATTGAGCTGGCAGAAGAACTCAGCAGATCTATCTTGATTCTGCACAAGTGGTTCCTCAAGCAGTCAGTGGCGAACATGATCTTCAAATGCTGGGGTCAGCCATGCTGCAATTTTTTTGTCTGTCCTCTCAACAAAAAATGCAACAAGTTTTTCACTCTGACCCCCCCCCCCCTTCTAGGGGAGTCCCCTGAGGGATGCCCTAGCCCCCAGGTCTCTCCTGTATGCTTATCCCCCTCTTCCTTTTATCCCAAAGTTATTGCAGAAGGCAAGCAGGCTGAAAAGTTCAGTTATTGTCATTCCCCCCCCTTCGGTCATCTACAGATTTGGTTCCTCTTTCTCTGGTCTCATCTCAGATATCCCCTGTGGATACTAGAGCCATGGCATTTATATTATGTTATCGTAAGATGAAAATAGCGAACGCTATTTCATTGAACCTAAAATATCTAAACCACATAATATCGAATATTCAGAACAGCGAATGTTTTCCTTGGGAAAAAATTTGCTATTCTGAAACACACACACACACACAACACAAGCACACCTAAAAAACATCAATACACACACATAGACATATAATTCTACAGCTAACCCTACACTAAACTATACATACACTACTATCTATCTACTTACCTTAACCCAAACCGTAACCCTGTGGTCCGTCACTATCGCACACTCACCTAACTCGCGCCCTAACCCTAACTTAATTAACCCGCCCCTTAACCTAATTCACCTATCCCGCACCCTAACTCACCTAACCCGCACCCTAATCCTAACAACCACACAATCGCACACTTACCAGAACCCAACGCGTAAATCTCCACCACAGCGCTGAAAATAGCAAAGCCACAGAACTGGCCAAACGAATTCTTTCCCTAGGAAAGAATTCGGTATTTGCAGCTTCGCTATTTTTAGCGTTCGATTAACACGGGTCGATATTAGAACATTCAAAGTTTTAAAACATCGATGTTCTGATATAGACCCGAGCCAAGACGGAATCTCCTCTGTCACCCATCAGAATTGTAGCATCCCAACCTTCAGGCCCTCAAACTGACCTGACCGCATGATTTCTCCAATTCCAACTATAGTAAAACAGTCCAGGCTTGCCTCCCTGGTCCATAACATCATTTTAACCTCTCAAAAAATGTCCACCGTGAAGGTCTGCAACGGTAAGTGGAAAAGATTTGTTGTGTGGCGTGCAAGTAAAAAATATTGATCCTTTCTTGGCACCTGTTTCAGACATTTTGCTTTTTCTCTACTTTGTTCAGAGAAGGAGCAAGTTTTTCTACTATCACATTTCAACTAGCAGCAATTTTCGTGACAATAGGCAGTCTCGATCCTTGTCAACCTTTAGATTATGCAAAGCATTTATGAAGGGCATTTTCTCGCTAAGGCTGCCCACCAAAGACCCATCTCCTCCGTGGGACCTCACTGTTGCATTATGGAGTTTAACTCAAGGACCATTCGAGCCAGCAACTACTTGTGACTTGAAGTTTCTGTCATGGAAGACAACTTATTTTTACTAGCTATTACATCAGCAAAGAGAATTTCTGAATTGCAAGCATTATATTCCAAGCCTCCGTACATAATTTTTCACAAGGATAGGGTTTTTCTATATGCCAATCCCCTCTATTATGCCTAAAGTAGTCACAGAAAATAATACAAACCAATCCGTTTAGTTGCCAGTATTTTTTCCTAATTTTACCAACAAAGGAGAGTACACTGATGTTCATCGTGTTTCACTGTTGCAGTCATGACTGTAGGGTTCTCCCCTGCCGGCAGGCAGTCCTCGGTCGGCCAGAATCCCAAAGTCTAGGTCCGTCGTCGGATGTTCAACCATGCTCCCTGACGTCAGAGTGCCAGGAGTACAAAGCTGTCAGCCGACGCCATGTTCCCCAGTCTTTCTTGCCGTGCGGTGATAGCAGTTCGCAAGTGCCGGTCGGCTGACTCCTGACAATCTTTTCTGAGCAAACTTCAGTCCGAAGACTTTCTTCTCCTACTCAAAGCTAAGTACCCCGATGGGGAAACTTTTTTCTTGCTCCAGTCCGATGTCAGAAAAAGTTAATAATTGTATTTCATGTGGGAAGCAAATGCCTCATAAGGATTTTCATTCTTACTGTATTCCTTGCTTAGGCCCTGACCACGACGTAGCTAGTTGTCGGTTTTGTGCTAGATTCAGTCAACGTACAATTAAACGAAGGTACGGTTTTGCATTTCATTACTTCGGTAGGCGTTTTAATTACAAAATGTCGTCGGATACGGTTCCGGCTACCGGAGTTCACAAACGACGCAAGGACAAAGACAGGCCTCCGAGGTCCAAATCTGACAATATCGCACAAGCGGAGCCAGCTTCAGGTTCGGCCATCGTCAGTGAGGCACTTTTGCAGCCCCTGTCGTTGGCCATTTCGAAACCGATGGCCGAAACGAACTCCCACGAGGAGCCAACTAGGCCTTTGAATATTTCTATTGCAGGACCTTTGGACAATGCTCCTTCGGATGGGTCCGGAGCCGCTGTGTAGGTACCGGCTTCCGAAGGGGTTTTCAGGCCTACTCAGCTTCTAATAAAGGCAAAGACAAAGGCAAAGACTCCTTCCAAATCAAAGACTGCAACACAGGCCTCTTCTCAACCGGCTCCCAAGTCACAGAAACAATTACTTAAGATGGCGGAGGATTTACTATGATTAGGGGTTCACATCCCCCTCCAGATAAAAGGCCAAGGCAGGAAGTTTATTATGACTCCAGGTTTAAATGAAATGTGTTCTATTAAATGTATACTTAGACTGAAAAATTTAGACAGATGAAGTTATTATATTTAAACAATTTTGTAAATAATTATGTACATATATACAAATATAAACATAAATATGAAAACCGAATGTAACAACTCTGTAAATATGGATGTAAACACTGAGAACAGTTTAGAAGTTAAAAGGAGTAGATCCATATTATATATATATATTTGTATTGTATATTTTAGTTTCACCTATTAGAAAAAGTATTATTAATTTAATAAGACCTGTTTCTTGAGTCTAACATTTTTTATATATACACATATATTTATATTTATATATTATTATTTATATATATATTTATTTACATACATATTTATATATTTCTATATACATGTTATAAACATCTGTTTAGATTTGAGATGATTTTATTGAATCTATTGAATGAGACACTGTAAATATAAATGCAGAAGGTTATCCTTCTGATAAACTTATGTTTAAATATATATATTTTAAATATATTTTAAATAGTTTTAGTATTTTAAACTTTTAAATATCAGATTAATTGTATCAAAGAGCGCCAAAGGTTAGTAGGATAGGCTTGGGCAACATTGTGCCTCAGATTTAGAGTTTATAGTTTATAATATAAGAAAATTAAATAAAATAGATCAAATAAACAATATAAAAAGTATAGAGTATAAAATAGAAGTAAATATATACAAAAGGTTTTAAAATATGCAAGGTTCACATTGATGTTGATTTGTGTTGTGTATATGCTCATTCAAACCATTTAAGGAACATTGTTTTAATATTGTTTTAACATTGTTTATAATATAATAAAATGTAATTAATTAATTGATTAAATGTACTGTTGATGGTTGATGGGGGGTGGGGTTACACATATAAAAGTGTATTGTAATTGTTAGTTGCTGTTTCTGAAGAAGTTGGGGAAGGAGCCCTGACGAAAAGTGTATGATTACTTTGCACACTTAAAACTTATATCTTGAATAAATCGTGTTCGTAAACTTTGCAGCATCGTACTGAGCAGTTTTATTTGAAGTACTGCTATTGCTACTTGGTCTTGGCTTTGCTGTCTGAGTAAGGTGGAGCGTTTTGTGAACTTGGTCGTTTTTTGTTTTTAAAAAGTTTGTTTATTATGACTCCTCTGATCAGGCTTCTGTTTCTTCAGTTTCTTCTTCTGACCAGGAATATTCTTTCCCTCCTTATGAGGATTCTGATGCTGAGGAATCCATTCCTTCAGCTTCTCCCCCTGAGGATTTCTCTTTTAGGGAAACTTTGCATGAAATGAGGGAACATTTCCACTGGGAAGGACAGGAGTATTCGGAATCTAAGAAAAGACTAAGGGATTTTCTTCTTCTTCCCCAACATAGACCCCTGGCTATTCCTCCTATTTTGGATATTGTGGATGATGCTTTTTCAGAGGCTAACTTAACCCCTGACTCTTTTCCTCCAGCTCCTGTTAAGCCTGACAGATACTATAGGGTTCCTGATTCCCACCAGTTTTTATACAAGAACCCTTCTGCTGACCCTGAAACTATTTCTCAGGGTCCTAAGGGAGTTAAGGCCGCTTCTGCTAAAAACCCCATTCCCACTGAGAAGGATTCTAGATCCTTAGAAAGATGGGGCAAAAAAGTGTACACTTCTGCTACTTTATCTATTAGGGCTTTAAACTGTTAGTTTCATATGCTGAAATACCAGCAATTTCTCTTGTCTGTTTTAAAACAAAAGCTTACTTCCATTTCTCCCTGTGCAGATGATAAGGAATTACATGACTTAATGCATGCCACAGAACAAGTTGGGAAGCATGGTTTACATTGTGGATTTGATGCCTTGGAGGCTTCTTGTAGGGCTGCTGCCTCTGGCACAGTAATTAGAAGGCATGCATGGTTAAAGGAACAAAATTTGCCAGAACAAGTAAAAGCTAAATTATTGGATGCTCCTGTTCAGCATAATGTTTTGTTTGGATGAAAAGCTGAAGAGGTAATTAAAAAGATGGAGGACAAGGTGAAATCCATGCAAACAGTTAAAGATTTCTTACAAGTACAGCCACCCAGATTTAGCAGGAATTGGCCTACAAAAAATTGGTCCTTTCCCAATTCAGACAGGCCTCAGAGGGGTAGATACAGACGCTCCTGAGGAAGGCCTCAAACACAAGCCTCTTATAGACCAAGACAGTGGACTGCTTCCACCCCTAGGGGAGGAGAGGACAGGCCGCAAACTCATAGGAAACAGACTCAATGACTCCCTCTGTTGGGCTGCAGGAACTTCTTGCCTGGAAGCCCCTCTCGGAGGAAAACTTTCTCTTTTTCACTGAAATTGGACTCATATTACCCAAGACAAGTGGGTTCTGGATGTGGTTTCAAGAAGTTACAGATTCCATTTTCATACCCTACCAAGGCCAAGCGGATGGCCAGATCTTCCAAAACATCAATGGACAGAGGCCTTAAACCAGGTGGAAGCTCTTTTGGCTGTGAAAGCCATAGAAATAGTTCCACTTTCAGAGATGGGAAAAGGTTTTTACTCAAGGCTCTTTCTAGTCCCCAGGAAGCAAAATTCACGGAGACCCATTGTGGATCTGTCAGTAACACCTTTCTAGAGATTCCAAAATTCAAGATGCTTACTCTACAGCAGCTACTTCCAATGCTGTCCAAAAATGCATGGATGGTAACTTTGGATTTAAAGGAGGCATATTTACACATTCCCATCAGGCAGGAACGCAGAAAATACCTCAGGTTCAAGGCCGGATCGAGGCACTTTCAATCAATTCTCTGCGCTGCCCTTTGGATTGTCTACTGCGCCCAGGGTCTTCACCAAATGCCTGACTCCAGTAGAAGATTACTGCAGACTCAAGGGAATTCAAATTTACCCTTATCTGGACGACTGTCTTATTCAGGCAGACAGCAAGGAGGTCTTACTCCAGCATCTACGGTTTGTTCAGGATCTCCTCAAGTTCCTGGGATTCACTGTAAACATAAAAAAGTTAAATTTGACACCCTCACAACAGATAATTTTTCTGGGTGCTTTTTTAAACACAGTAACATAGATGGCATTTCTGACATACGAAAAACAGTGTCAGCTGGCTTCAACTTTCAAAACCTTGGCAACTTTAACTCAGCTATCTGCAAGGAGATTCCTGCAGGCTTTGGGTTACATGGCCTCCTGCATCCTTCTCGTACCATATGCAAGACTACACATGAGGAAAATACAGCGGTACCTAAAAAGTGTATGGTCTCAGCATTGCCACAGTTTAGACATACTGATCTCCGTCCTGCCTTGTCTTCAAAAGGAATTCCTTTGGTGGTCCAAGGCATGTACTCTAAACAAAGGAAAACCCTTCTGTCTGACTCCTGCCACTCAGATACTAACCACGGACGCCTCGGATTATGCATGGGGAGCCCATTTTCAGGGCAAAGGATCAGAAGCACCTGCATATCAACTTAAAGGAAATGTTAGCCATTCAGAAAGCTCTAATGGCCTTCAGGAATCTTCTACAACCAGGACAACTACTGATACGGACAAACAACACCACAGTTATGTGGTACATAAACAAGCAAGGGGGATCTCATTCCTACCCCCTTTGCAGACTAGCCATGGATCTATGGAACACAGCTCTAGCTTGCAATCTGGACCTTCAAGCTCAGTTTCTACCAGGGAAGCCAAACTTTCTGGCAGACAGTCTGAGCAGAAACCTTTCGGATCCACACGAGTGGACGCTGGACACCGAAATATTCAGGATGATAACAGCAGTCTGGGGATGTCCTCACATAGACCTCTTTGCATCCCATCTCAATCATCAACTACAGAATGTTTGCACCAGGACTTTCCACGAACAAGCTTGGAAAGTGGATGCACTATCATTCAGTTGGAGAAACCTCTCGGGATATGCCTTTCCGCCTCTTCCTCTTCTTCCACGGGTATTATTAAAGATCAAACAGGAAAAGCCCAAGATGATAATCTTGCTGGCCCCAAATTGGCCTCGACAGTTTTGGTACCCTACTCTGAAAAACCTATGTCTGGAGCCCCCTTGGGTTTTACCACAGACTCCGAACCTTCTGTCCCAACATCAGGGTCAGGTTCTACACTCCCATGTCAGAACTCTCAGCCTGGCGGCCTGGTTAATCTAGGGTCTTTGATTCCTTCTCTCCTACCCAAGCAGGTTATGAATGTCATTTTAGAAGCCAGACGTCCTAGCACTAGAAATTCTTATGCAGGAAAATGGAAAATATTTTGTTCCTGGATGCAGGCTCAGGATTCTGATCCTCTTCTTCCTAACATTCCTTTGATTTTACTTTACCTGACAGATCTCTTACATAAGGGTCTCTCTTTCTCTTCCATTAAGATACAATCTTTTCCCACCAGCTCATGAGGCAGTTTCTCAGAGGAGCTAAGAACTTAAGACCTCCTAGATCTCCTCCCATTCCTGCTTGGGATCTCAACTATGTTTTGGAAAAGCTCACCTTACCTCCTTTTGAGCCTGCTGCCTCTTCGGACATCAAGTTTTTATCTTGGAAAACAGCCATCCTGTTAGCTCTGACCGTTGCAAGCTCTTATGGCTGTGGAACCTTATATTATTTTTCATCAAGACAGGGTGTCTTTGAGGACTAATCTTACATTCATGCCTAAGGTGGTTTCCAAAGTGGCTTTAAATCAAATTATCCACTCAAAATAAAGGAGAAAGGATCTTACATTCCTTGGATGACCTAGACACAACCAAGGACATCAGAAAATCAGAGCAATTGTTTGTTACTTATGCTTCAAGTTCCCAAGGTAAAGCCATTTCAAAACAGACCATTTCTAAATGGATTGCTCATGGAATCAGATTTTGTTATTCACACCATGGAAAGGACTCATTCCACCAGAGCTGCTGGCACTTGAGCTGACTTCCTCAGGTTCAGTGCATACTTTTTCAAAACACTACAATCTACCTCTCTACTCTAAGTCTAGGGCAGGCTTTACTTTATGACCACCTCCCTTTCATTCTGCTTGGACCTTACTCATTTTGGGACTCCTGACATCTGGGGCAAGAAAAACTGGAGAACATGGCGTTGGCTGTCAGCTTTGTACTCCTGGCGCTCTGACGTCAGGGAGCATGGTTGAACAGTCGACGCCGGACCCAGACTTTGGGATTCTGGCCGACCGAGGACTGCCTGCCGGCAGGGGAGAACCCTACAGTCATGACTGCAACAGTGAAGACACTCGAACATCTACATTTATGGTAAGTGTACACAACTGTACTTTCACCTCCTTGATGAAAAGAACAACTACATTTTTACCTGCATAAAACAAAATGCCATAGGAAGTCAGAACAATTGTTTATACCTTTCTCTTCTAGCAAGTTTGGTCGTGTGATTTTTCTCTTCTAGCAAGTTAGGTGGTGCTATATCTAAAATCACTTTGGCTAAATGGATCATTGACTGTATCACTTTCATTTATTCACAGAGGGGCCTGGAACTGCCTCACCCTCCAAGAGTGCATGCAACTAGATCTATGGCTCCTCCTTCTACCTTTTCTTCCAGAATTCCGATTGATGATATTTGTGCAGTAGCCCCATGGTCAAACAAGCACACCTTTGTTACGCACTACAAGTTGGACATTGTTTCCAGGAGCAGGGCTTCTTTTGGCTCTATGGTGTTCCAGCACATGCTTCCATGAAGGTCACCCAGGAATCACATAGCTGGGGACTCTGACCCTATCATGAGGAGGAATGAAGAGGACAACATCAGATTAGAAAGTTATGTCTTAATATAACTTGGCATCTGTGTTGTCCATCTTCATTCCAACTCACTTTTCTCACACAACCATCCCCCTGCCTTTTTCTTATAGAGGATCTATGGAAGTTGGCGGGACACTTGGGTTCCATGTCTGAGCCTCAGTTGCGTTTCTTTCTTTCTGTCCTGATTTTTTTGATTGAATGATGGATCAGCAAAGTTGATCTGAAGTGCGTGGGTAGGTGGAGTGCATTATGGGTATGAAGGAGGAGCCTGAGAGTTGGATCTAAGTCTGTTTGATGTGGTCAAGCTGGATCTGAGAACCTGTAATGAGGAGGAATGAAGATGGACAACACATATGCCAAATTAAAAGACATAAAGTTTCTGTCCTTAAAATGCATACCAGGAGTTAAAAAGATTTATCTCAGAATTGTATAATGTAACATCTAAATAGTCTATAGATTCTATGGAAAATTGATGTGTAAAATTCAAAAAAGAAGTACTTTGGTCAATAAAAACAAGGAACTCCTCCAGTATATCTATAGACCCCTTCTACAAACTAAATATGTCATCAAGATATCAAAGATAAACATGCCGATTGTCCTGATATTTAGAAATCATAATGTGGGCCTTTTCCAAGCCACAGTAGTGCAGCGGTAGCGTTGTTGCCTCACAGCAGGAGGTTCCCGTTCAATTCTCGGCTGGAGCACCTTCTGTGTGGAGTTTGCATGTCCTCCCTGTGGATGAGTGGCATTCGAAAGACATGTGTGAATGGGAGTGCCTTCGTTGAAGGTTGGGCGTCGGGCTGGCACCTCGGCACCGTAAAAATCTACTGCCAATCATTAGCAGACCGGAGTTCCACTGTGGTGACCCCTAACTGGGAAAAGCCGAAAGAAGAAGAACAACAACAATGTGGGCCTCTTCCCAGTTTCAAAACATCACCAAGTTGGCCTAAATAGGAGTGAAACATGCTCCCATTGCTACCCTTTGAACTTGGTGAAAAATATTCCCCTTCAAAATAGACAGTTATTAAATAAAATTAGTTGCATAAGCATCTATAATAAAGTTAATAACTTTGCCATCTTACTGCCAGAAGAGAGTGCCACTCTTGTTGGTCCTGGGAGATGAAACAGGAAAGTTGCCCCTCTTGTGTCAGAATGCTGTACCCATTACTGGGGAAGCAGTGCTACCATTAGTAACATGGCTATGCCCATTCTTCCTGTCAAAAAGAAACAGAAAACCAAGCATGAATCTACTGTTCCTCAAATTTATTTGGATAGGAGTAGATAACTGGCACTGGTTCAGTATTTAATTCATCCTGTATATCCTACTTGTAAAGTAGTTTCTGGTAAAAGAAAGAGGGATTCCACTTTTCCTTAAGAGATTCAAGATTCTGAATCTGAACGGGAAGGTGCAAGAATGGAGGCAAGTTTTGTTTTCAGATTTCTGATTCATACTTGGAGGAGAGCTCAGTTTCTGATTCTCCCTGTGGAAGTTTCTCTTTCTCTGAGACTATTGCTAGAATGAGCTAGTGTTTTCAGTGGGAGAACACGGAGGTTTCTCAGTCCCGCAGAAAATACTATGAGTTGTTAATGAAGGATTTTCCAGAGCCAACACCCATTCCTCCTGCTCTGTCAGTTTTAGAGGGTGTGCATATCACTTTTTGCAGTTTTTCTGTTAGTCAGCCAGCTGCCCCTAAAACGCAGACAGGACGTATAAAGTTCTTCAGTCTTTCAAATTCTTATACACTATTCACAAACCTGTACCAGCAGCTAAAGCTTTTGTTGCTGCCACTGTTCTAAGCACGTAGTTAATGCCAGTCCTACCTTTTTCTGATAAGGTTGGGAAAAGTATTGATAAGAAAAAAATATATACTTCAGCAACTTTGATTTTCAGAATTTTGAATTCTCAGGCTCATGTGTTTCAGTTTGTTCTGACAAGTTGAGATGGTATGAGGAATGTTTTATCTGAAATTTCTTCTTGTGAGGAAAATCTGCTGTAACTAACTTGTTCTGTCGCACAGGTCACAGTTCTGACAAGTTGAAATGGTAGGAGGAATGTTTTATCTTGAATTTCTTCTTGTGAGGAAAATCTGCTGTAAATAACTTGATGTTAAGTTGTCAATCTCGCCTTCATTCTTGCTGGATGGGTTCGGAGCTGATCCTCAGCTCCGACTCGGCCACTTACTAAAGCTCGAGAGCTTATTTTACCGGCTCGAGGCAACCCTATATCCCATGATGCTAGTCGATAACTCCCAGATCTCGTTTGCCGCTTTCGCTTGTGAGGTGCGTTTTTTTTTTTACCGGCTCCTGGTAAGTCTTACATATAGATAGTTCAGTCACCCTTTTTGAGTTAATTTATAGTTATTTCTTTCTTAGTGAGTAACTACCCTTAACTTTATTACTTTTTATATACCTTCCCTCTTTATTCCTTATATCCCACCCTTCCACTTAGGTTAGGCCTTAAGCCTGCCCCTTTCCTATTTTTTCTTAGGGATCCTGTGAGTGTTTGGGTGTGTCAGTATCCCTATTAACAATTTATTGTTAATTTATAATTTAAGAGTGTGTGTGTGTGTTTGTTGTTTTTTGTTACTTTTGGGAACCCTTGACACTGTTATGTCGAAGGAACCTAAAGAGGTTAAGGTCTCAGGCTTTAAGAAGTGTGACTCGTGCTGTCAGAAAATGTCTCTGACAGACAGTCACACTTCTTGTGTTTACTGCCTGGGACCCCTGCACCTGCAGGACTCTTGTTCAGTATGTCATGCATTCAGTACAAGAGTCCTGCAGGAGCGCAGGAACAAACTTATACTGAGGGGCTTGTTAAAGCCCGAGGGCTCCCCGACTAAGTCTGCGTTGGGGAGGCCCTCGAAACCAGCAAAACCATCAGCTCCAACTACTAAGCCTTCAGCTGCTGGCTCCTTGTCTGTGCCTAGATCGGCTCCGGCTGGAGCCGATCCTTTTGAGTCACAGGTTCCGGTCTTGGCACGACTCGGTGCCGATACCTCTGAGCCCATGCTTTCACTGTCGGCTCCGGCTGGAGCCGACATGTCCTCGGCACCGTTGGCTCCATCTAAGAAGAGGTCAAGATCCCCTTCATTGGAGTCCATCCATTCGGCTCTGAGGTCTCCCCTGCTCTCGGAGCGGAGCCATCGGAGCCGATCTTCTCGGTCGTCCAGACTTTCAGATCACGACCTTGAGAGAGTGGTAAGTAGGCTGTTAAAGTCTCAGGCATTGGCCCAGATGATCTCTAGCCCGTCTCATCAGACGGTAGCTATTACGACTCCACCTAAATTTCCTCCTTCGACTCTCCCTCAGAGTTCAGAGCTGGAGCTCCTCGGAGCCTTGACTGTTGTGGCGTCGGAGCTGATACCTCCTCCTTCGGCTCCTTCGTCTTCCGCTCCGATCTCCTCCTTGATAACTTCATTGGACGGATCCGGCCGCCTGATCTCTCTCATCGGCTCCGAGGGGGCGAGTGGCATCGGACCATTGTCTGACCCTGTTCTCCCTCTAGGAGCATCGGCGCTAGTGAGCTCGGCCCCGACATCGGCCTCGGAGCCTTCCCTGTCGGTGCGGCCTGGGGTTCGTACCTCTTCGGAGCGGGGCCCTCTGGCTTTTCTGATAGGGGAGCCTTCGAGGTGATGAGGAGCGTACTAGCCCCAGGGCATAGTCAGCGGTCAGCTCCATCAGCTCCTCCCACTACAGTGCCTGCTGATGTCTCTTCCCACTCTCTTGCTCCCGGACCCAGAGATCCAACACCTCAGGTTTCCCCACTGGGAATTTCTTCCTCTTCCGAGGCTTCTCCTGACCTGTCAGCGGAGCCTCCGCTTAAGAGGACATGTAAGAGGAAGCATGTGGACTCCCCTGAGTCCATTACATCTGACACCGACTTGGATGAGTCAGAAGGATCCCCAAAGTCCCCCTCTGAGGATGTCTCTTTCTCAGACATCCTAGAAATCCTGAAGCAGAGGGGGAACTGGTCTTCCCTTAATCCTTCCGAGGACGAGTCGGTGTACCTGGAGGCATTTGGTTCTCGACCCTCCACCTCCTGGGTGTCTCTGCCTTTCAACCCCCTTATGGAAGTGATGGCTCGGAAGGCGTGGTCGGCCCCGGATTTGGTGGAACCCACCCCTTGGATGCCATCAAAATTCATCACAGCACCAGTTGACAAGCAATTCCTAACAAAAGGTGTACCGGCGGATGCCATGGTGGTGGCTGCAGCCACCAAGACGGAACTAGCTGATCCTTCAGTACCTATCCATCCTCCTAATAAGGATTCTAGGACCATGGATAGGTACGGTAAGCGGATGTTTTCTTCAGCGAACTTTGCCATGCGGTCGCTGAATTACTTGTGTCACTTCACCCGCCTTCAGAGAGATATTCTTAAAGAGTTGGGAGAAGTCTTACAGGATCCATCAGCTGCTGGGTCCCAGGATAAAATAAACTCACAGCTTGGAACCCTGAACTCGATTGTTAACTCCTCCATGCGTCTAATTTCATATGCAGCTGATGGAGCGAGTAGGGCCGCAGGCACAGGAGTGGCCTTAAGGCGTCATGCCTGGATGCGGCGGTGTAATTTCGCGGATCCTTTCAAGGCATCCTTCACAAATTCCCCTTTTGATGGTTCGACTTTGTTCGGACATCAAGTGAAAAACACCTTGACCAGATGCGAACAAGATGGCAAGACTCTTTCTGCCGTAGGAGTCCATTTCTCCACCCCTTCAAGACCATACCCTAAGGGTCAGAAGGGTGGGAAAATGTGGTTCCACAAATCTCAAGGAGTCACGCCTGACGCAAGAGGTCAATTTACCCCCAGAGGCAGAGGGGGTAACAACAACAGACGCCACCCTAGGGGCAGAGGGGGTCCGCAGAACCAGGGTAGCAGGGAGCCTCTCTCTGACAAACCCTTCCAGCATCCCTGAGATGTTGCCCAATTGTCCACCTTCGGAGGCAGTCAGGGGAAGATTGTCGCTGTACCCAATAGCCTGGCTTTCCCTTACTCAAGACAAATGGGTACAGTCGATCATATCCGAGGGTTACAAAATTCCCTTTATCCAAACCCCAATTCAGCAAAAGGGAACCCTTCCAGACGTTCCACCCGGTCTAAGGGAACTAGCAGTATCAGAAATATCAAAACTGCTAGCAAAAAGAGCCATCCAGCCAGTCCCAGCAGACCAACTAGGATCCGGAATCTACTTAAGGTTCTTTTTGGTACCGAAAAAGACAGGGGACTGGAGACCAATATTAGATCTCAGCAAACTAAACAAGTTTGTAAAGAGAACAAGATTCCGGATGGTCATGCTTCAGTCCATTTCTGGGCAAGGACAATTGGATGTGCTCAGTGGACCTTCAGGATGCGTACTATCACATCAAAATTCACAGGCGCTCCAGAAGGTTTCTCCACTTTCGGCTGGGGGCCAGTCACTACCAATTCAGAGCCCTGCCCTTTGGTCTCACTACAGCCCCCAGAGTGTTCACCAAATGTATGGCAGCGGTTATGGCTCACCTGAGACGGCAAGGATTCCAGGTGTTTCCATATCTAGACGACTGGCTCCTCACTGCCACCACCAGGCATCAACTTCTCCAAGCCAGAACTTACACCATTCACATTTGCAGAGGGCTTGGAATCTCTATAAATTTCGAAAAGTCTGCCTTGTCAGTCTATTACCTTCATAGGTGCCAACTTGAACACCGTACAACTTTCAGCAAAGTTAACAGACCAAAGAGTCTTAGATATTCAAAATCATGTCCAGGTTCTTCTTCAGAGCGACAAAATTCAGGCCAGGTATGTCCTGAAAGTATTGGGTCTTATGGCGGCCGCCATAACACTTCTTCCCCTTGCACGTTTTCACATGCGTCTTCTACAGTGGATGCTGTTCGCCCAATGGTCTTTTCAGCAACTCCCCATGCACCACAAGATCATGATAACTCAAACTTGCAAAAGTCATCTGTCCTGGTGGATATTGTCCCCTCAAGTCCATCAGGGCAGACCTTTTGTTCCTCCTCCTCCCCCGGTCGCCACGGTGATATCGGATGCCTCCCTGATCGGGTGGGGGGGGGCATTTTCAGGGCAGGATGGTCCATGGCACTTGGCAACCTTTCGAGCGCCACCTGCACATAAATGTCCTAGAGATGAGAGCAGTGCTTTTAACGTTGCAAGCCCTCCATAACTCTCTTCCCCTAGGAACTATTGCAATTCAAACGGACAATATGTCCGTAGTGTGGTACATCAACAAGCAAGGTGGAGCCAAGTCCTATCCCCTGTGTCGAGAGGCACTCAGACTTTGGCAATGGGCGATCTCCTCTCAGCAGTTTCTGATAGCAACGCATATCCCCGGGAAGTCCAACTTCATAGCGGACAGGTTGAGCAGAGCCATACTCATGCCGCACGAGTGGTCTCTCAAACAATCTGTGGCGGAAGAGATTTTTCAGAAGTGGGGCCTTCCTTGCTGTGATCTTTTTGCTACACCCCAAAACAGCAAATGCCCCGACTTCTTCACCCTCTTCCCCCTTCCAGGCCATCCCCTCAGAGATGCTGTAGTCCAAGATTGGCCTCGGGGACTTCTCTATGCCTTTCCACCCTTTCCTCTAATCCCACAAGTAATTCAGAAAGCAACCGCCTTGAGAGCCAAGTTGATTCTCATTGCCCCTTATTGGCCTCGACAGATATGGTTTCCGTTCCTACATCATTATCTTTTGGTACAACCTTGGCATCTGGACCCAACTCCAGATCTGTTGACCCATCAGTCGGGGCAGCTGCACCAATCCCTACATTCTCTCAACCTCACTGTTTGGTTGCTCCACTTCTGTCTTTAGCCAGGCTTCCTATGATTTCTAATCCCGTCCGGGATATCATAGTAGCTTCCCTTAAATCTTCCACCAGAAGGATTTACACTAGTAAATGGAAACGTTTCTCCTTCTGGGCAAAGGTAAGGAATATAGATCCTTTTACTGCCCCAATTCATTCGGTCATAGACTTCCTAGCCAAAATTTTTCATTCAGGGTCTTTTGCCTCTACAGTAAAAGTTCAGTTGGCAGCCATATTGAATTTTCATATAGGCTTATCGGACCACAACATCATGTCCCATAAGCTTTGCAAAGCTTTCCTTAAAGGTGTATTTTTACTTAAGCCTCCGATCAAAGACCCTCCACCTCAGTGGGATCTTAATTTAGTCTTAACATCCTTGATTCTTCCCCCCTTTGAACCTGCGGTCTCCTGTTCATTGAAATTTCTTTCCTGGAAGACACTCTTTCTAGTTGCCATTACTTCTGCTAGGAGAGTATCTGAGCTTCACGCCCACTGCATTCGTCCACCCTACTTTATCTTCCATAAAGACAGAGTTTCTCTAAGGACTCCATCCTTCTTACCCATGGCGGCTTCGCAGACAAATTTAAATCAATCATTTGATCTCCCAGTTTTTTTCCCAAACTATACTAATAGAGCGGAGCAAAAGCTACATTATCTAGATGTTCACCGCCAGCACCGATACTATTTGGATAGAACCAAACAAATAAGGAAGTCTGATAACTGTTTTTATCATATGCAGAAAATAAGAAAGGCCTTCTTGTATCTAAGGTAACCCTATCTAGGTGGCTGTCTTCTGTGATTACATCTATTTATCAACTCAGAGGCAGAGAATTAACTTCCAAGCCAAAAGCCCATTCAACTAGAGCACTAGCTACATCTACAGCTTTTCAAGCTAGACTACCAATAGACACTATCCGTGCGGCAGCCACATGGGCCTCTCCTCATACCTTTGTTTCGCATTACAAATTGGACATGGCCTCCAGGGACAGAGCAAAATTTGGTTCCACCATTCTCAAGAGTCTGTTCCAATGAGCCACCCAGGGTGAAGGTGCTAGGGACGCGGTCCCATCCAGCAAGAATGAAGGCGAGATTGACAACTTAACATTGAGAAGTTATGTACCTACCGTAGCATTTCATGTTAGTTGTCTTCTCTCGCCTTCTTTCTTGCATCCCACCCACCATCCCCCTAGCCTGGACAGACCGAGAAGATCTTCCCTTCTTTGAAGGGTCCTTATATTCCCGTGTTTCACCATCTAGGTGTCCTAGGATATATATAGTGTAGATAACGATCTTTGGGGGGGTTGTATCTCTCTTCCTCCTCCTTTCCAGTTGGAGGATTTTGTTTTATTGGCCTATGCTAGGTTTTTCAGCTTCCAAACGAGATCTGGGGAGTTATCGCCTAGCATCATGGGATATAGGGTTGCCTCGAGCCGGTAAAATAAGCTCTCGAGCTTTAGTAAGTGGCCGAGTCGGAGCCGAGGATCGGCTCCGAACCCATCCAGCAAGAAAGAAGGCGAGAGAAGACAACTAACATGGAACGTTATGGTAGGTACATAACTTCTCATTCTGTCGCACAGGTCACTGTTATGACAAGTTGAGATGGTAGGAGGAATGTTTTATCCGAAATTTCTTCTTGTGAGGAAAATCTGCTGTAAATAACTTGTTCTGTTGCACAGGTCACTGTTCTGACAAGTTGAGATGGTAGGAGGAATGTTTTACTGAAATTTCTTCTTGTGAGGAAAATCTGCTGTAAATAACTTGTTCTGTTGCGCAGGTCACTACTTATTTTTGCAGTGTGTGTCACTCTGATACTTCTTCCAGGGCTATGACCACCGGTTCTGCTTTGAGGTGGTTTACTTGGTTGCATTCTTAGAACCTCCAGATGATAAAAATTAAATTTTAAATTCTTCCTTGGATAGAGATTAGCTGTTTGGCCCCTCTGCTGCAGAAGTGATCAAGAATGTGATGAAAGAGGCAAGCTGATCCAGGGAATTCCTAAGATTTTCATCCCTCCTTTTTCAAATTTTCCAAGGGATTTTTATCTCCTTATCCAATTTTGGTAAAAACAGAATAAACAGTCAAAATAAAATTCAGGTAAACAGTTTAAGAAGAAATGGGAAGGGGAGGGGGTCCAAAAACAAGTCTCTAAACTAACAAAACGAAGGACAGTCCAATAATTCTGAAAGACTATTCAAGAGACCCTTGTGACCACCTCCTACCCTGGTCCCTTTTTTCTTTCAGAAAGTTTGAATCTACAATTCTATCCAGGCAATAGATACTTTCAGACCAATGTGTTTTAAAAATAATTCATCAGGGTTACAGATGGCAGTAGGAGGAAATTCCTCCTTTCCGGGGGGTGGGAGCATTCCTCATCCTCCACATCAGATCGTCTTATTTCCACCTGTTCTTCATCACATGCTATCCCAAGGAGTGATAGGACCAGTTTCTCCTTCCCGTGTGAGGAAGGGTTTTTATTCAAGGGTGTTCCAAGTGTCAAAGAAAGAAATGCTTGGAGACCAGTTATGGACCTTTCTTTCCTAGACCTGTTTGTGATAGTGCCTAAATTCAAAACATTGTCATTTCTCAACTTGTAACATCTTCCTCTTTCATGTTTCTTGGTAACACTAGACTTAAAAGATGCTAATTATCAGATCTCTCTTTATCTAGACTTCAGACATTTGTTAAGGTTGTGTGTGTCTGGATCATAGTATTAGTTCACTGCCTTACCCTTTGAACTATCCACTGCACCCAGAGTGTTCACAAAGTGTCCAGCTCTGGATGTTCTTCATCTCACATTGCTGCAGTCCTTACATATGGGTAGTCCGCTGTCCTCGGTCGGCCCGAATACCAAAGTATTAGGCTGACGTCGGTCAAGGCGCTTAAAACTGACATCAGGACGTCAGGGTACAAAAGCGCATGACCGACGTCATATCCTCAGTCTTTTTTGCCGCATGGTCCGATGCAGAAGCAGCATTGCAAGTGCCGTTCGGCGTTCTGAAATTTTTCGAGTTCGGAGTTTCAGACCGAATCCAAGTTGGCTAAGTACCCCGTTGGGGATTATTTTGGTTTTTTCTTGCCTCAGTGTAGTACTGGATGTCAGAAAAAGTGAATAATTGTATTTCTTGTGGGAAACAGATACCGCATAGGGATTATCATTCTTTGTGTATTCCTTGTTTGGGGCCTGAGCATGACGTAGTCGGGTGTCGCTTTTGTGCTAGGTTCAATAAGCGCACTATTAAGCGAAGGTTAGATTGTGCTAGGCTGGTCTTGATGGCGGTGCAATTATAATATGCCGTCGGATTCTCCGGCACCCGCTTCCACGAAGAAGCGCAAAGACAAAACAGTTAAACCCAGGCAAGATGAGTCGTCCGTTCCGGATGCCGGTTCTTTAGAGGCTTCAGTGGAACCGGTGGGTCCGACGGAGACTTCTTTAGAGTCTCAGGGGGAGACTTTAATTTTGCAGGATGTGGCCTCTCTTGAGGCAGGGCAGGCTGAAGGGGCTTCTCAGGTTACTGAACCCCCTCCCTTCCCAGGGTGGTTAGGCCCTCTCCTTCTGTTTCCAAGGCTTCTCCCAGGGGCAGGCCAGGTTTAGCATCTGTTGGTGTCACTCCTAGTTCAGCAGGTTCTGTGCCTAAGAAGCACATGCTTAAAATGGCAGAAGATTTGATTACTCTGATTAGAGGTTCTTTGCCCCCTCCTGATAAGAGGCCTAGGGTGGAGCCAGAGTTGGGAAGTTTTGAACAGGCTTCAGATGTTTCAGAGTCTTCGGCTGAAGACTTGCAGGAGTACTCTTCTTATTCTGATTCTGATGCAGAAGATTCCACTCCTTCTGCTTCTCCTCCAGAGGATTTTTCTTTTTCAGAGACACTTCACTCTATGAGGGAGCATTTTAAGTGGGAAGGTCAAGACTTCTCTGATTCTCGGAAAAGGCTTAGGGAATTTTACTTTTACCTCAACATAGGCCCTTAGCTATACCACCTGTTCTGGATGTTGTGCAGGATGTGTTTTCAGAGGCTTCGCTTAATCCTGATTCTCTGCCTCCTGCGCCTGTTAAACCAGATAGGTATTACAGGGTGCCTGAGGCTCATAAATATCTTTATAAGAGTCCTAGGGCGGACCCAGAAACTATTAGTCAGGGACCCAAGGGTGTCAAGGCCTCTGTTGTAAAAATCCGGTTCCTCTAGATAAAGAGGCCAGAGCTTTGGATAGATGGGGAAAGAAGGTCTATACTTCTTCTACCTTAGCAATGAGGGCTTTGAATTGCCAGTTTCATATGTTGAAATATCAAAACTTTCTTCTTTCTCAGTTGAAATCTAAGGTGGATGCTCTGGCAGAAGGCATTGAGTGTAAAGAATTACAAGATTTGGTGCATGTCTCTGAGCAGGTTGGTAAGCATTCTTTACAATGTGGTTTTGATGCTGTGCAGGCCTCGTCTAGGGTGGCTGCCACTGGTTCAGTTCTTCGCAGGCACGCCTGGCTGAAGGATCAGAATTTTTCTGACCATGTTAAAACAAGGATTTTGGATGCTCCTTTGCAGTCTGAAGTGTTGTTTGGTCCACCTGTGGAATCAGTCTTGAAGAAAATGGAGGACAAGGCTAAGTCTATGCAGACTGTTAAGGATTTTTGCAAGTTCAGCCTCCAAAGTTTAGTAGGAATTGGCCTGCTAAGGGGTGGACGTATCCTTCTTATGATTCTCAGTCTAGGGGTAGATCTAGGCGTGGTAGGGGTAGAGCTCAGAGTTCCTTCAGACCTAGAACTGGGAGTTCACCTGCACAATCTTGAGTGAGGGTAGGGGCCAGTCCTTTCGTAAACAGGCCCAATGACCTACTTTTCAGCTGCCAGATCCCTCTTGCCTGGCAGCACCTTTGGGAGGAAGGTTGGCACTTTTCAAGGAAAATTGGATTTTAATTACCCAAGACAAATGGGTACTGGATATCATACACCGAGGTTACAAGTTTTATTTCCATACCTTGCCTCCTTTCAAAGGCATGCCAGACGTTCCTCCTCAGCAAAGACTAGAGGCTCACAACCAAATTTCTCTTCTACTTCAAATAGGAGCTATACAACCGGTCCCTCTGCCAGAAGTGGGCCTAGGATTTTATTCTCGCCTGTTTCTAGTACCAAAGAAAGGGGACACGTGGAGACCCATTTTGGACTTATCTATCCTCAACACATATCTGGACATTCCCAAGTTCAAACTGTTGACGTTACAGCAGCTTTTACCTCTGCTGGGCAAAGATCACTGGATGGTGACTCTGGATCTCAAGGAGGCTTACCTTCATGTTCCTATCAGGCCCAGTTGCAGGAAGTATCTGCGTTTTCGGGCTGGGACTTTTCATTATCAGTTCTCTGCATTGCCCTTTGGCTTATCTACTGCGCCCAGAGTGTTCACGAAGGCTCTGGCTCCAGTGGTAGCTTTCTTCAGGCTAAGAGGAATACAAATCTATCCTTATTTGGACGATTGCCTGATTCTGGCTCAAGGAAAGGACGAACTTCTTCATCATTTACAGTATGTGATGGCAGTGTTAAGATGCCTAGGGTATTCTGTGAACGAAATAAAGTCCAGTCTAGTACCCTCTCAGGACATGTGCTTTCTGGTTGTGAGACTGAATACAGCATCCCAGATGGCCTTTTTGACCCCGGACAAACAAAAGAATCTTTCTCTTTATTTCCATCAATTGTCTCGTCAGTCCAGGCTGACTGCAAGGACAGTCCTTCAAGCCTTGGGGTTCATGGCATCTTGTATTCTGGTACTTCCCAATGCCAAACTGCATATGAGGAAGCTACAATGGTATCTCAAAATGTATGGGCCTTAACACTGCCAAGATATGGACACTGTCATTCAGATAATACCTTGCATTCAAGAGGAATTTTTGTGGTGGGCTCAGGAATGTCACCTAAACAAGAGACTCTCTGTGACCCGACCAGAGGCGAGTCAGATTCTAACGACAGATGCCTCAGACAAAGCTTGGGGAGCTCATCTAAATGGAAAATGGGTACAAGACACGTGGCCTGCCAGACTTCAACATTTACATATCAACTTGAAGGAGATGTTAGCAGTCCAATTTGCATTGATAGCTTTCAAGGATTTACTTCTTCCAGGGCAGGTGTTGATTCAAACAGACAACACAACTGTCATGTGGTACATCAACAAGCAAGGGGACACATTCATATCCTCTATGCAGACAAGCAATGATTTTGTGGGAGACTGCTCTCAGTTTGCAGCTAAATCTTCAGGCAAGGTTTCTGCCAGGAGCACAGAACTCCTTAGCAGATGTGTTGAGCAGACAAATTATGGATCCCCACGAGTGGAAATTGGATCCTCATGTATTTCAAAAATTGACAGTGTTATGGGGAACTCCAGACATAGATCTGTTCGCTTCTCCACTAAATTACCAGCTGCCAAAGTTTTGCACGAAAAGGTTTCATCCCACAGCTTGGAAAGTGGATGCTCTCTCATTCAATTGGAGCAATCTTCACGTGTATGCCTTTCCACCACTGCCTCTCCTCCCAAAGGTACTCCTGAAGGTCAGACAGGACAAGCCAACCATGATTTTAATAGCTCGGATTGGCCTCGACAGCACTGGTACCCATTACTGAGAAGTCTGGCAGGAGCCTCCATGGCCTTTGCCTTCGATTCCACACCTGCTGTCTCAGGAGAACAGTCATTTACTCAATGTCAAACTTCACTCTCTGCATCTAACAGCCTGGCATATTCTGTTTTAAACCCTGGAGGGTCTCAGCTTCCACAACAAGTTTTGAATGTTATTTTGGAGGCCAGAAGGCCTAGTACAAGGAAAGTTTACGCAGATAAATGGAGGAGATTTTTAATTTGGAGTACAGCAAAGGACTTTGATGTTTCTAAACCTAACTTAAGTGTTGCTCTTCAATACCTTACTGAGTTATTGGACAAAGGTTTGTCCTTCTCCTCTATAAAGGTTCATGCTGCAGCAATTTCTGCTCACTATGACTGTGACCCACCATTATTTTCTCATCCTTTGTTTAAGCAATTCCTTAGAGGGGCAAAGAATTTAAGACCCCCACGTAGAGCTCCTACTCCTGCTTGGGATCTCAATTTTGTGTTGGAGAAACTCACTCTACAACCTTTTGAGCCTGCAGCGACTGCCGAGTTGAAATATTTATCATGGAAGACTGCTTTTTTGTTGGCCATTACATCTGCGAGAAGGGTTTCTGAATTACAGGCCCTTATGGCGGTTGAGCCTTTCTTAATTTTCCACAAGGATAGGGTGTCTTTGCGTACTAACCCTTCCTTTATGCCTAAAGTGGTTTCTAGTGTGGCTTTAAACCAAACTGTTCATTTGCCTACTTTTTATGCAAACCCCCAAAATAAAGGGGAGAAGATTTTGCACACTTTGGATATACACAGACAGTTGCGATATTATTTGAACAGAACTAAAGGGTTCAGGCAGTCTCAGCAGTTGTTTGTTTCATTTGCTTTGTGTTCTCAGGGCAAACCTGTTTCAAAACAAACTATTTCTAAGTGGATTGGGTTTTGTATTGCCTTCTGTTATTCCCATCATGGTAAGGAGATTCCAACTGGGATTAGGCCTCATTCCACTAGGGCTACTGCCACTTCTACAGCTTTTTTAAGGGGGTGGCTACTAAGGATATTTTGGAGGCAGCTACTTGGAGTTCAGTGCATACTTTCTCTAAGCATTACCACCTTCCACTTTACTCTAAATCTAGGGCTGGATTTGCCACTGCAATTTTACAGGGCATTTTGGCAGCTCCTAATGCTTTATAGTTTTGCCATCCTCCCTTACCTCTGCTTTGGGATTCTACCCATATGTAAGGACTGCAGCAATGTGAGATGAAGAACATAGTACAGTTTTGTACCTACCATAAATGTAGATGTTCGAAGATCCACATTGCTGCAGTCCAATTTACCCTCCCTCCTTCCCCTCTGTAGTTAGAGGTGATTGTGTGGTTTGGGTTGTAAATATTGTGAATATGGTTAGTGCAGGGGTGGTTGGTTGTTTTTTGCTGTTTTTTGGCTTTGCCCTTTCTTTTTAGGGCCTTCTGACATCTGGGGCAAGAAAAGACTGAGGATATGACGTCGGTCATGCGCTTTTGTACCCTGACGTCCTGATGTCAGTTTTAAGCGTCTTGACCGACGTCAGCCTAATACTTTGGTATTCGGGCCGACCGAGGACAGCGGACTACCCATATGTAAGGACTGCAGCAATGTGGATCTTTGAACATCTACATTTATGGTAGGTACAAAACTGTACTTTATAGCTCATTGCAGGTTACAAGATATCCACATTTCAAAGTATCAGAAATCTCTATCTTGGGTGAGAGATCTCTTACACAAGCTGAGATTACAAGAGAATATTCAAAAGTCTTTCTTGACTCCCTTGCACAGGATTGTGTTCTTGGATGTCAACTAGACACCTCAGTTAAATTAACTTTTTCTTCTTGTGACGATTGGGGAGAGATGGGCAAAGGCTGCCAGGCTAGTCAAATAGAATGTGATATATAATTCTGGCATTTGTAAATGAATGTAAAATACAGGCATGTTTTCTTGAGTATAAAAGAATACAGTGAAATGTGGAACTACAAAATATGTGACAATATTGCACTCTACTAGCCCAGTGAAGCATATTTTGATACTTTCATATTAGAATTCAGCTCCAGTGTGGCTGGATGAAGGTTTAAGCCCATTGTTTTAAGGCTAAAATTTATGACCAGAATTTAGATGTGGAATGTGCTTTATTGCTCTAGTTTCTGTTAGAATATACATGTGAAATTTCTTCTATTGTTGTAAGTTTCTGTGCAGGTGTTAGATTAGTAAATAATGCAGTTTGTGGCCTGAGAACTCAGACCAGGTGTTAAGATGATGCAATATGAATACTGGGAAAACTTAAGTGTCAAAAATGATGTAATTTGGGGAGAGCCTCCGAGACATGTTTGTTAGTAAAGTTGAAATACTATTTCTCGCAAGAGACTCATAGAGCATTTTGATCTTGGGTATTCACTTATCGGCACTCTGCCTTGTGCTCACATGTAAGTTTTATCACTGTGATTTCTTGTAGGAATAGTTAAAGCTAGTAAAGAATAATTAGGTATTTTTCTTTGAAACCAGACCTGTCCTACTGTATTAATTTAAGTTTTTGTGTGATCTCTGAACTCTTAGATATCACTGTGGTGTAGTAGTTTTGTCTTGTGTTTTAATTATTTATTATTAAATATTTTTAAAACCTTCTACCTGTGGCTGATTTGTGTAGAAATAAGCTCTAGAGTACATTGCATATTTATAGAGGTTGTTGTAATAGGCCACTCTAAAGTAATCCTTGACTGTTAGTCATACTACCATTGGATATTAATGTACCCTATAGCTGAGCTAGTGGGGAGTTTTATTGGGGACCTGGTGAGCAAGGGAGCAACCCACCACAGACTGACTGTGATCTCTGTGTGCACTTCAGGGAAATTGTACTTTACTGTGTGTATTAGTTATCTTTTTCTCTTCTATGAGAAGACCTCCCTGGTGTTAGTGGTGTGAATTGAGGCTCCTTGTTTGCTGGGCCAGGGCATGGTCATCACAAGTGGTGGCAGTGGTGGGATCTACTTCACACACTAATTGGCTTGTAGTGGTGTGGGGTAGGGCGAATTCCTGTAGCTTATGTACAGTGATCTCTAAAAGTGTTTTGTACTCTAAAACAGCCACGCTGTGTATACTCAGAGTTCAGATCACAATTTTTTATTTCTTTTGTTAGCTTAGTGTTAGTCAGGGTGAGCAGGCAGCATGCCAGCAGAAGAGTATGGAAAGCTGTCAAGGAGCCAGCTGGTGGAGATGTGCCAGGCTAGGGTACTGGTGCATGGAAACCTGACTAAAGCAGAACTGATTGCAGCCTTGGTTACAGCTGCATCAGAAAACAGCAGCCTGGAGGGCAATCAGATTGACAGTGGAGATACAATATCCTCGGAGAATGGACAAGCTCAGCCTTTCTGCAGTGGACTTAAAAATCCAGCTGGAGCTAAAGAGACTTGAGTTGGAGGCCAGGTGTATGGAACTAGAAGCAGCCGAGAAAATGAGGAGTTTACAAACTGAGGAAAATGAATGGCAGAGGAGGCATGAGAGGGAAATGCTGACTCTTTGCCAGAGTCATGGAGGTAATGGGGGGAATGGAGTAACCAGACCAGAGAAGCACAAAAGGTCAGTATATTTCTTCCACAGTTTAAATAGGAGGATAATTTTGATAGCTTCATTCATATGTTTGAGCAGGTATGTAAACAATATGAAGTTGACCAAGGGCTCTGGGTACAGTTCCTGACCCCCTTACTCCATGGTAAAGCTGTAACTTCTTTAGAAAAAATGCATGACCCTGACTGTTTTGATCATACTGCTGTAAAAAGACATTTATTATTAGAATATGTTAAGCTAACACCACAAGCCCTTAGCACTTTGCCTGAGGACATGAGGATCTGGTTAGCTGATAGACAATATGCTACTTCAGAGGAGTTGGGGAAGAAGGGAGACCTATACCTAGCAAGCAGGGCAGCCCTGCACAGGAAAGGGACCCCCCAGTACTGCTCATGGGACTAAAGGAACCCATGATGGGCAGCACAGACTGCTCCAACAAAATCCTCCAGTAGCAGGGGAAGCCACTAGTCCAGGTACACGTCCAATCGCTAGGGTTAAATGTTTTGACTGGAACCAGTGGGGCCATGTGGCATACAGGTGTCCATGGAGGCAAGGTGGGGGACCAAAGGTGAGGGAGCCAGTAAGTGGTAAAGACAAAATGCCAACAGTGGGTTGTCTTGAGAAAACAGGGGTATGGAACTACCATCCTGCAGATGTCGTGAGAGGGAAGGATTTGGATGAGGCAGTACTATGTACTTATGCAGTTAAACGCAGTCAGGCTAGGAGACAAGCATGTGGGTCTGGTAGCCTTGGGGAGACCCAGACAGACTGCATACTTGCAGCCAGGACTGCTGAGGTGGTTACTTCAGGGAGTGAGCTACGCTGTAGCAGTGAGACTGAATGTGTGCCACAGCTGCTTGTGGGTACTGATGTTCCCTTGGACAGGGTAACTTCAAAGGTAGAGGTGAGTAGTAGTACCCAGGCTGATAGTGAGGTACTGCTGTCAGAGGATGCCAGACTTCCTGTGGAAGAGGAGCTGGGAAGGGTTACAAGGAGAGACTTGAAACAGGCTCAGCTCTCAGACCCTACATTGCAAGGCCTGAGGCAGGTAGCTAGGGAGGCATCTGATTCTCAAAGGAAGGGGGAATCTGTATACTGGAACAAAGGGTTACTGTACAGATAGTGGACCCATGAGGAAGGGCTAGAAGGTGAGAGAGTACAGCAATTGCTAGTGCCTAGAGCTTACCATCTGGTGCTTCTAGCCATAGCCCATGATATTCCCTTTGCAGGTCATGTGGGCATAAAACATACAAAGAGGCATATTATGCAAAACTTCTATTGGCCTGGAATGTTCAGAGATGTAACAGGGTACTGCAGGACCTGTGAGCAGTGCCAAAAGATAAGCAAGGCAGGAGACAACGTGAAAGCTCATTTGATGCCTTTGCCTGTGATTGAGGAGCCATTTCAGAGGGTAGCTGTGGATATTGTGGGTCCTCTGAGTACTCCAGGTTCCACATGGAAAAAGTATATCCTAGTGATTGTAGATTATGCTACACGATACCCTGAGGCAGTGGCTTTGCCCTCCATTGAGGCAGAGAAGGTGGCAAATGCTTTGCTAAAGATTTTCAGCAGGGTACGTTTCCCAAAGGAAACACTGTCTGACAGAGGTGCCAATTTCATGTCAGACCTGCTGGCTTCTCTGTAGAAGTCCTATGGAGTGAAGCACATGAAGACCACCCCCTACATCCCCAGACTAATGGTCTTGTTAAGAGGTTAAACTTTACAATCGAGTCCATGCTACGGGTATTTGCAGATCAGTTTAAGAGGGAGTGGGACAAATATTTGCCCCATCTGTTTGCTTACAGAGAGGTTCCCCAGGAATCCACAGGCTTTTCAGCCTTTGAGTTGCTGTATGAGCATAGGGTGAGGGGACCTCTAGATTTAATTTGAGATGAGTGGGAAGGTGAGTGTGAGTCTCACAAGGAGTCTGTCATGGCATATGTCCTGAACCTCAGGACAAGGCTCAGGGAACTCATGGGCCTGGCAAAAGCCCATCAACAGAAAAAGGTGTGGTATGACAGGAATGCTCGAGCTAGAGAGTATGCTGTAGGGAAGCAGGTGATGGTTCTCATTCCTGTCAGACACAACAAGTTGCAAGCAGCTTGGGAGGGACCCTACAAGGTGGTAAGAAAGGTAAGTGATGTTGACTACATGGTGGAAGTGCTAGGCAGACAGCAGGGGTACAACTTGTACCATGTTAACATGATGAAACCTTACCATGATAGGGAGGCCCTTGTGCTGAGCATTTGCAGTGGGTTGCAGGAGGAGTCAGAGAGAACTTGTGACTGATCTGCTCAGTGAGGCTCAGGCTGACACCTCGGTGGAAAGGGTAGCAATTTCCCAGCAGCTGTCTCCTACCCAGGTTCGAGAAATCTGAGCAGTGTTGCTGGAGTTTGGGGGCATGTTCACTGGGAAACCAGGGAGCACCCACCTGGTGCAGCACCAGGTGGATACAGGACCCAAAAGGCCTATCAGGCATGCCCCTTATAGGGCGTCTGAGAGAGAGTCAAACAGACTCTGAGGGAAGAGGTACAGGGGATGGTGGAACTAAGGGCTGATTCAAGAGTCCAACAGTCCATGGGCCTCACCAGTGGTACTGGTGCCAAAGACAGATGGCAGCACCAGGTTCTGTGTGGATTACAGGAAATTAAATAGTCACACAGAGTCGGATGCTTATCCCATGCCTAGGACAGATGAGGCCCTAGAGCAGCTGGGTGGGGCTAAGTATCTTACAACCATTGATTTTACCAAGGGTAACTGACAGGTGCCCTTGACTCCCAGTGCTAGAGAGAAGTCAGCCTATATGACTTCTTTTGGCTTGTATGAGTTCACAAAGATGCCCTTTGGGATGAATGCCCCAGCGACTTTCCAGAGGCTGGTAGATTTATTATTTATTTATTTTATTTTATTTTATTTTACATTTGTTAACCGGGAGAGTCCGACTGGATACATGTCCATTTTCAGTGGAGGCTTAGCAGGAGCAGGAGGGTTTGCCCTTGCTTACATGGATGATATTGCTATCTACAGCCATTCCTGGCAAGGGCACCTTCAGCATGTCAGGGAGGTGCTGGGCAGACCACAGAGGGCAGGGTTGACCATTAAGCCGAGCAAATATCAGATGGATATGGCAGAGGTCTCCTACCTAGGACATAGATTGGGGAGTGGTAAGATAAAGCCAGGACCTGCCAAAGTGGAAGCTATTCAGGCATGGCTTGCACCTGTTACCAAAAAGCAGGTGAGGGCATTCTTGGGGACAGCAGGGTACTACAGAAAGTTTGTTCCCAATTATAGTACCATAGCTGCTCCTCTCACAGACCTGACAAGGAAGAGCAGGCCAGATAAGGTAATGTGGACCCCAACGTGTGAGCAGGCATTTCAGAAGCTTAAGGAAGCTTTGGGAGGACCCCCTGTGTTAGCCAGTCCAGACTACAGCAAATACTTCGTTGTGCAGGTGGATGCTTCTAACTATGGGGTGGGGGCTGTACTTAGCCAGATTTTTTCAGAGGGAGAAGAGCATCCAGTGGTTTATCTCAGTTGTAGGCTCCAACCCAGGGAGGAATGCTATGCAGCAGTAGAAAAGGAATGTCTAGCAATAGTGTGGGCACTACAAAAACTTTAGCCTTATCTGCATGGAAGACCATTCACTGTAATGACAGATCACAACCCTCTAACATGGTTAACAGAGCCAGTCAGCAAAATGCCAAGTTGCTAAGATGAAGTCTGGGGTTGCAAGCATATATGTCAGTGCAGCACTGCAGTGGGAGTAGCAATGCCAATGCAGATGGGCTCTCATGACAGGGAATGGGGTGAGGTACACCCAGATAGACCTGACCCTCTCAAGCGATGTTTCTCAAGGGGCACTTGAAAAACTTGCTTGAGTTCCCCGGGGGGGGGGGAAGAGATGTGATGATTGGGGAGAGATGGGCAAAGGCTGCCAGCCTAGTCAAATAGAATTTGATATATAATTCTGGCATTTGTAAATAAATGAAAAATACAGGCATGTTTTCTTGACTGTAAATGATTACTGTGAAATGTGGAACTGCAAAATATGTGACAACATTGCACTCTACTGGCCCAGTGAAGCATGTTGCGACCCTTTCATGTTAGAATTTGGCCCCAGTGTGGCTGGATGAAGGTTTCATGCCCATTGTTTTAAGGCTAAAGTTTATGACCAGAATTTTAGATGTGGAATGTGCTTTATTGTTCTAGTTCTGTTAGAATGTACATGTGGAATGTCTTCTATTGTTGTAAGTTTTGCAGGTGTTAGATTGCTAAATAATGCAGTTTGTGGCCTGAGAACTCAGACCAGGTGTTAAGATGATGCATTGTGAATACTGGGAAAACCTAAGTGTCAAAAATGATGTACTTTTGGGAGGGCCGTAGGGACATGTTTGTTAGTAATGTTTAAATACTATTTCTCACAAGCAACTCAGAACATTTTGATCTTGGATATCCACTTATCAGCGCTCTGCCTTGTGCTCATATGTAAGTTTTTTCACTGTGATTTATTGTAGGAATAGTTAAAGCTAGTAAAAATTAATTAGTTTTTTACTTTGAAATCAGACCTGTCCTACTGTATTAATTTAAGTTTATGTGTGATCTCTGAACTCGTAGATATCTCCATGGTGTAGTAGTTTTGTCTTGTGTTTTAATTATTTATTATTAAATATTTTTTAAAACCTTCTACCTGTGGCTGATTTGTGTAGAGATAAGCTCTAGAGTACATTACATATTTATAGAGGTTATTGTAATAGGCCACTCTAAAATAAGCCTTGACTGTTAGTCATACTACCATTGGATATTAATATTGCACAGTAATAATTGGACACCTTTTTAAGGGCCTTTTAGTAGCTGATATTATTAACTGGATGGTGGCAGTAATTACTGCCATATAGTCTGGGTAAAGGTGCACAGTTGGAGAATCTGTGTCAGCCTTTCCCAGGAGTGTCTGCGAAGTTGTATAAATACTTATCTCAGTGTGTGTGTGTGTGTGTGTGTGTGTGTGTGTTGTGTCAGCTACTTGGCAGGGACACGAAGCACTGGTTGGACAGAGAGGGTACTGGAGGGTTTAGCTTGCCGAGTTAGGCTGAGACTTGGACCCAATAGCTGTGCCAGTGGGGAGTCTTATTAAGGACTTGGTGAGCAAGGGAGCAACCAGCCCCAGACTGACTGTGATCTCTGTGTGCACTTAAGGGAAATTGTACTTTACTGTGTGCATTAGTTATCCTTTTCTCTTCTATGAGACGACCTCCCTGGTGTTAGTGGTGAGGATTGCGGCTCCTTGATTGCTGGGCCAGGGCATGGTCGTCACACTTCTATAGGAAAAAAAATAGATCTTTTTTCTGTTTATAAGGTTTTAAACTCAGACTTCAGTCACTTCAAGAGAATACCGCAGGATTCTTGTTCTCATGGCATCTATAATTTTCATGATACTCCTTGCAAGACTCCACAAGAGAAAGCTACAGGGGTATCCGATATATCTTGGGTTCCAGCATCAACACCCTCTATCTTTTCAAATCCCAGTACTGGGGTATGTCAGAAGAGAATTCTTTTGGAAACAACAGATATCCTTAAGTCCAGGTCTCCCCTTCTCCCTCCCTGCACCAAAGCTGTCAGTTACTCAGATTAGATACTTCAGACTTTGCTTGGGGAGCTGTTCCAAGAAGGATAAAAGTGCAGGGTGTGTGGGACACCAAGGATAGACAAAAGCACACAAATATCAAGGGGATGCTTGACTTGATCAAGAGACTCAACTCTCTGAACCATCTTTGGTTCCAGGGTCTTTTTCAAGTAGTTACAGACAATACCATAGGCATGTGGTACATCAACAAGAAAGGAGGAACCAGGTCCTATTCCTTTTTGCAGACTAGCCATGTTAGCTTCTAATATACCATCTCAATACAGGGTCACTCTACAGGCATCCTACATTCTGTCAGAGTAAAACTGTGTGGCAAATAAGCTTAGCAGGATCAGGGCAGACTCTCATGAATGGAAATTAGAAGAGATGGTCTTCCAAGATTTGATCCATTTATGGGGAGTTCCTCAAGTAGACCTTTTTGCCTCCTCTCTGAACAATCAACTGGCAAGATTCTGTTCTGGGCACCTTGGAAGAAGGCCCAGAAGACATGTATTTTCTTTTCCTTTTACAGGAATGCTACTGTATGCTTTTCCACCCTCTCCTCTAATATCCAGGGAACTTCTGAATATTCAAAGGGGAATTCCCCAAGATCACTGAGGTGATCCCCTTCTTGTCCAGGCAACTGTGGTTCTTCCTTCTTTTGGAAGTGGCCAGGGGTAATTACCACAAGCTTTCTCACAGACTACATCTACTCACACAAAAACAGGGGTGTTTGATATACCACAACATCAGCCATCTTCAGTTGACTGCCTGGATGATAGGGTCTTCATTTCTGTTATGCACCTTAGTACTGGAGTCGTGCATCAGGTCTTAATGTAGGCAGGGAAGCCTGCTACTAGAAAATCATATTTTAACCAACGGAAAAGGTTTTCCAGTTGGTTCCAACAACAAAACCAGCAACCAATACTCCAAAAGAAGAAAAAGGCACTCTTCGGGTAGCTGAAGATGGTAAATGACACAGTAAATGCAATGTCTCTAAACAAAAATCCAGAGAAATCCGAGGCCAATATTACGCTCCAATTGTAGTTTATTGCAAAACAAACAATAACAACTTGCGTCGACATTACAAGAAAGCCGCTTAAATACTACCCACAATTGTTTAATTAACCAATTAATGCAACAGTACTTAAAACCTGAATTGCATATTTATTGTGACAATAAAATTAAGAATATATGTAGATTCTATTTGTCCTTTTGGTCCTGTTGTATAAGTGTGTTATATGCAATATAAAACTACATGCAAATATATATATTATGCACCAAGGGTATATGCATCATTTGCATCTCAAAAAATGTATATATATATAATCTACCATATAAAGACTAAATGACATATAGGTTTTAAATATATATATATTAATTTAAATTTATATATGGGGGGTTCTTTTAGATAGAAAATTATTTATTATATTATTATTATATTATTTACATACATACACAATTTATTACGTATCAGTGTTATATTTTAACTGTTTTGTTAAAATCTTAAAATCTTTATATTCTTAATTTTATTGTCACAATAAATATGCAATTCAGGTTTTAAGTACTGTTGCATTAATTGGTTAATTAAACAATTGTGGGTAGTATTTAAGCGGCTTTCTTGTAATGTTCAACTTGTGTTCTGAAGAAGTCAGTGGTTACTGACGAAACCTAGGTCGACGCAAGTTGTTATTGTTTGTTTTGCAATAAACTACAATTGGAGCGTAATATTGGCCTCGGATTTCTGTGGATTTTTGTTTAGAGACATTGCATTTACTGTGTCATTTACCATCTTCAGCTACCCGAACAGAGACGGTGTGCCTTTTTCTTCTTTTGGAGTATTGGTTGCTTTTGGTTCTTAGTCTGCAGTGTACAACATAACCAGCACCCTTTGGTTTTAAAATATTTTTCTTGAGTTACTATCCTATGTCCTTTCTTATTCATCTGTCAAGCTTCGCATATCAGGCATTTCAATATGTCAGACTATGGATTCTCCTTTTTCAAGGTGGCTGCATGTTGAAATGTTCTTAAAAGGGGTTTTGCATTAGAGGCTTCCAAGAAAACCAGTGGCCCCTCTTTGGAATTCTAATTTTGTGTGAGAGAAGCTAATACCTGCTCCATTTAAACCAGCTGTGAGTCTGGCTGACTCGAGGTTCTTAACATGGAAAACTTGTTTAATGATGGCTCCGACACCTGCAAGAAGGTTATCTCAGTTGCAAGCTCTTATAGTGAGTCAACCCTATCTCATTTTCCACAAAAAGTAGATTTCTTTGAGAACTAATCCTTCTTTTATCTCCATGTTTTCTTTCCTGAACCTAAAAATGAGGAAGAAAGGATACTCCATACCTTGGAAGTCCACAGGCAACTCGGGTATTATCTTGACAGAACTTCAGATCATTGGATCAATTGTTCATTTCTTGTGAAGGTAAGAAGGGGCTACCTGTGTCAAAACAGACTATTCCCAAACGGTTATCTAAGGCTATTATCTTTTGTTACACTCGTCATTACCAATCTCTCCAGGCTGGGTCAAGGCCTTGGCTTCTTGTGACTTTTGTAGATTTTCATAGGTAGGTACTAGGCTATCTGCCCGAAGGCATTTATAAATCCAGCCAGAATGTGTTGGCTTTCACTGCCCCCTTAGATTAGTTCCCTGTGCCTCTGTCCAGCAAAGCCACTGAAGTGATCCCCGGGGTAAACTTTGTTTCCCATCCACTCATCAAGATTTCTCTTGAAGAGTGCTAGTGAGGAGCTCTGCCTAATGTAGATTGGAATCTTGTTCCAAAGCATGGGAAGTCTCTGAGACAGGAATCTATCCCTCCAGCATGTCCTATTTATTGTTGTGGTGAGGTTTAGATCCCTAGAGCATGTGGTTTGAGAGGATAAGGTTTTCTTTAGGTGGCCCATGCCCATCAATTCTGGGTTGGACATGGCCTTGTATGTCAGGCAGAGATCACCTCTGAGCAGATGGTATGCAACCGAGTACAGCTGGAGTTTCTTCAATCGAGCTGCATAGGGCATCTGTTTGAGGCCAGTGATCCTCTTGGTGAGGTACTTCTGTGGTCTTTCCAGCTGTTGCAGGTGTCTTATAAGGTACATCCCAAATGGGGCATTGTACTCTATGATGGGTCTGATGAGTGATGAGTAGAGGGGCACAATTTGATCTGGATGCAAACCCTTTTGTGATTAGGTGGACCACGTAGAAGGATTTTCTAACCACTTTGGCAATGTGATTATCAAAGGAGAGATTACTATCTACTTGGGTCCCCAGATCCGTTATTACATTTTCCGTATTTAGGGGACTACCATCTATGTGGTAGTTTGTGGGTACTTTGTTATTTCAAAAGGGAATAACTATGCACTTTTTGGCATTTAGCTTGAGGCCATGATTTTGACACCAGGTATCCGTCTCAGTAAGACCCTTTTGGAGGATGTCTGTGTCAGCCGGTGAGTCAGTTATAGCCCCTAGTTTGCAGTCATCTGCGAACTTGGTCAGCCATAGTCCTCCTGTGCTTGTCTGTACCTCTGAGAAGTATATGCCGAACAGGAGGGGTCCTAGGACTGAGCCCTGGGGAACGCCACTTGTAACCAGTTTAGAGTCAAACCTAACTCCCGCAACTCTCACCATGTGAGTTCTGTCCGTGAGCCTATTGGCAACCCATCTTGTGACATAGGGGTTTATGTTCAGGCTGGTGAGCTTGTCTATAATACCAGAATGGGGAATGGTGTCGAAGGCCTTTGTGAGGTCTAGGTAGGCTGTGTGTACCAACTTTCCCTCGTCTATAGCCTTGGTAACTGTCTCAAAGCAGTCCACCAGGTTTAGGAGGCATGATCTGCCCTTAACAAAGCCGAACTGGGTAGGGTCCAGTGTTGAGAGGTTCCCAATGTCACTGTTAATGAGTTCCACAATGATGTGCTCCATAGCCTTGCAGACCAAGCTAGTCAGGTTTATAGGACAATAGTTTTCATGGTCTGTTGTGGCTCCACCTTTGTGGAGCGGAATAACTGCTGCTGCGTGCTACTCTATGGGTACGTAGCCTGTGGAGAGGCTGAGTTTGAACAGTGTGTTTAGGTGAGGGGTTAGTTCGTCTTTGAGCTCATATAGGACGCAGCCTGGGACACCATCCAGTCCCATTGATGCTGTGTTTTTGGCTTTGGAGAGGGCTATTTTAACCTGGGTGTATGTGATTCCAGGGGCTCTACATTTTTCTGGTATGGTTATGGGCCCTTTTGGGAGTGAGAGGGGGGAAAGTTTGCACTGAACCTGTCTGCCAGGATGGTGGCAATATCAGTTGGTTCAGTGTATTTTGTGCCATTCTGCACTAACTCTGAGCAGATCTGAGCATTGCCACTTAGATTCTTGACATAGCTAAAGAATGCCTTGTGGTTATCTTTGGAGTCCTTGGCAAGTTTTCTTTCAAAGCTCGCCTTGGACGATTTTATGAGGGATCGTAGTTTCTTGCTGATACTGATCAGGGATATCTTCCCTTCTTGGATTTTGCACTTTTGTGTACTAGTTTCCGCCTTTTGTTGTATAGCTTGTTTATGGCAGGGGTCCACCGGACTGGTTTCCTTTTCTTAGAGGAGTGACTTTTGGTTTTTGCTGGGGATAGCATGATCCATGCATTCTTGTAGGTGCCCGTAGAATGCATTAGTAAATGCTTTTGCAGCTTGGACAGCGTTATCCTTTAGCATGGGAGCTTTGAAACTTTCCACCTCCGTCTTAAGTAACGTGAAGTTTGCTTTTGAAAAGTTTTTCACGGTGGTTTCCTTGTCCGGCGGTGGGGCAGAATGTGGATATCCAAAGTGATTTGTTTATGGTCAGATCTAACCAGCGAGGGGTTGACCTCCGGTGTGGAACACCGGTCGCCCATGTTGGTGACAACCAGGTCCAATATGTTGCCACCTCTGGTGGGAGTGTTGCCCAGTTGTTCCAGGGCGTTTGAATTTATAAATTCTAGGAAATGGGGTTCAAATTGTTGTACTATGGTGTGGATGGGAGGAGAAATGGCATAGGCATTATCCCGAAGGAACAGTATGCTAAGAGTGTTTTGCAGGTGAAAAGAGTGTCGGATAGAGTGATATTTATAAAGCTGGAAATTGATGGTGTAATGATGAATGTTGTTAGTGCATATGCTCCACAAGCTGGGTGTGCGATGGATGAGAAAGAAATATTTTGGAGTGAGTTGGATGAAGTGGCGATGACTGTATCCAAGGGTGAGAGACTGGTGATTGGAGCAGATTTCAATGGGCATGTTGGTGAAGGAAACAGAGGGGATGAGGAAGTGATGAGTAGGTATAGTGTTAAGCAAAGGAATGCAGAAGGTCAGATGGTTGTGGATTTTGCGAAAAGGATGGACATGGCTGTGTTGAATACGTATTTTAACAAGAGGGAGGGAGTATAGGATGACATACAAGAGTGGAGGAAGATGCACACAGGTGGATTATATCTTATGTAGAAGGGCCAGTCTGAAGGAGATTGGAGACTGTAAAGTGGTTGCAGGGGAAAGTGTAGTTAGGCAGCATAGGATGGTGGTTTGTTGGATGACATTAGTGATCAAGAAGAGGAGGATGAGTGTGAGGGCAGCACCAAGGATCAAATGGTGGAAATTGAAAAATGGTAATTGTGAGGTGGAGTTCATGGATGAGTTAAGACGGGCACTAGGTGGCAGTGAAGAGTTACCAAATAGCTGAAGATCTGCAGCAGAGCTAGTAAGAGAGATGGCTAGAAAGGTGCTTGGTGTGACATCTAGAAAGTGGAAGGAGGACAAGTAGACCTGGTGGTGGAATGAAGAAGTACAGGCGAGTATACAGAGAAAGAGGCTGGCGAAGAAGAAGTGGGATTGTCTGAGAGATGAAGAAAGTAGACAAGAGTATAAGGAGATGAGGTGCATGACAAAGAGAGAGGTGGCGAAGGCTAAGGATAAGGCATATGACGAGTTGTATAAAAGGTTGGACACTAATGAGGGAGAAAGGGACCTGTACTGATTGGCTAGACAGAGGGACCGAGCTAGTAAAGATGTGCAGCAGGTAAGGGTGATAAAGGATAATGAGAGAAACGTACTTACAAGCGAGGAGAGTGTGTTGAGCAGATGGAAAGAGTACTTTGAGGGGCTGATGAATGAAGAGAATGAGAGGGAGAGAAGGTTGGATGATGTGCGGATAGTGAATCATGAAGTGCAGTGGATTAGCAAGGAGGAAGTAAGGATAGCTATGAAGAGGATGAAGAACGGAAAGGCTGTTGGTCCAGATGACATACCTGTGGAAGCATGGAGGTGTTTAGGTGAAATGGCAGTGGAGTTTTTAACTAGATTGTTTAATGAAATATTGGAAAGTGAGCGGATACCTGAGGAATGGAGAAAAAGTGTTTTGGTACTGATCTCTAAGAATAAGGGTGATGTGCAGAGCTGTAGTAACTACAGAGGGATTAAATTGATCAGTCACAGCATGAAGTTATGGGAAAGAGTAGTGGAAGCTAGGTTAAGAAGGGAGGTGATGATTAGTGATCAGCAGTATGGTTTCATGCCAGGAAAAAGCACTACAGATCCGATGTTTGCTTTGAGAGTGTTGATGGAGAAGTACAGAGAATGTCAGAAGGAGTTGCATTGTGTCTTTGTGGATTTAGAGAAAGCATATGACAGGGTGCGTATAGAGGAGTTGTGGTGTTGTATGAGGAAGTCGGGAGTGTCAGAGAAGTATGAAAGAGTAGTACAAGATATGTACGAGGGTAGTGTGACAGCGGTGAGGTCTGCAGTGGGAGTGACGGATGCGTTTAAGGTGGAGGTGGGATTACATCAAGGTTCAGTTCTGAGGCCTTCTTATTTGTAATGGTGATGGACAGGTTGACAGACGAGATCAGACAGTAGTCCCATGGACTATGATGTTTGCAGAAGACATTGTGATCTGTAGTGAGAGTAGGGAACAGGTGGAGGAGACCCTTTAGAGGTGGAGATATGCTCTAGAGAGAAGAGGAATGAAGGTCAGCAGGACTAAGACAGAATATATGTGTGTGAATGAGAGGAAGGATAGAGGAATGGTGAGGATGCAGGGAGTAGAGGTGGCAAAGGTGGATGAGTTTAAATACTTCGGGTCAACAGTTCAGAGTAATGGTGAGTGTGGAAGAGAGGTGAAGAAGAGAGTACAGGCAGGATAGAGTGGGTGGAGAAGAGTGTCAGGAGTGATTTGTGACAGATGAGTACCTGTAAGAGTGAAAGGGAAGGTCTACAAGAGGGTAGTGAGACCAGCTATGTTATATGGGTTGGAGACAGTAGCATTGACAAAAAGGCAGGCGTCGGAGCTTGACATGGCAGAGTTGTAGATGTTAAGATTTGCACTGGATGTGACGAGGATGGACAGGATTAGGAATAAGTATATTAGAGGGCCAGCCCAGGTTGGAAGGTTTGGAGACAAAGCCAGAGAGGCAAGATTATGTTGGTTTGGACATGTGCTGTGGAGGGATGCAGAGTATATTGGAAAAAAGATGCTAAGGATGAAGCTGCCAGGTAACAGGAAAAGAGGAAGGCCTAAGATAAGGTTTATGGATGTTGTGAGAGAGGACATGCAGATGGTTGGTGTGACAGAGCAAGATGCAGAAGACAGGAAGAAAGGGAAACAGATGATCTGCTGTGGCGACCCTGACGGGAGCAGCTGAAAGAAGAAGTAGTAGGAAATGTTGGGCAAGGGAGTTAGTACTTGAGTAGTTCTTCCAGTTAATGTTTGGGTAGTTGAATTTGATGAAACAGATATATTTTAGAATCTGCTACTTGGTCCTCTGTACATACTTTTAGAAAGCACTATAAGCTTGTTTCCTTTTCTAGGTCTAGCTCATGCTTTGCTAGGACCATTCTCCAGGGGCGCCTGAACCCTTCTTCCACTTCCCAAATGTAGTTAGCTATAGTAATCTACCCATATGATTAAGGTTACTGCAGCAGTGATCAATATGAAGGATGTAGTACAGTTGTGTCAGGTGACCTTATCATAACATTAAATGTTCAAATAATCACTTCTGCAATAGCTACTCACTCCCCCCACCCCTTGTTTTTTGGTGTGTTTTTAATGCCAGGGTGCAGACACTTTTTGTTCCTTGCACTGTCCTTTCAGGGCTCAGCCTCCCTGTTTCTGCTGGCAAAGCTCTGAAGGGCTTTGCACCTAAACTCTTCTTTTAATCAGCTCAGCTCAGCTCAAGCTGCTTGACAGTTTGGGTGCATGGAAAATGCCCTGAACGTTTGGAAGTTGACCTGCTGTTATATCCTTAGCAGGATGTAACCCATGTAGCTAAAGCTACTGCAGAGTCCTCATTGAAACGTCTGTCGTAATGGTAAGTTCAACTTATGTAACTGTTATTCCTCCAGTGCCAGGGTCAGTATGAAATACCACCATAGGTCTTCCTGAAAAGAAGCTGTTGACCTAGTGGGACTAACCCAGTCAGCAAAGGGTAAATAAAACCTGAAGGACTGGGTTGTGTCTGTAAGCCAGGTTCTACATAAAGAGTAATGTGCAGGTTTATATTTAACTCTGACCGCACTTCTCCAGTACTACTGAAAGCCTTGGCTAGGTCCAGGTAGGCCGTGTGCATGGATTTGTCCTTGTCCATTGCCTGTGTGGCCTTCTCAAACAAATCCACCAAGTTAAGTAGGTAAGATCTACCTCTTACAAAACCAGACTGATTTAGGTCAAGGACTTATCTGTCAGTGTCCTTATTTATACGTTCCATTGTCTTACAGATGATACTAGTTAAGCTACTTGGTCTGTACTTCTCTGTGGTAGGGCCAATCTCCAGTCTTGGGGTGCAATCTCCACTGCAAGGCTAAGATTGATTAGTTTTGTGAGCAATAAGTAAAGCAGTGAGTCATACTAACAGTCGAACAGTGCATCATGGTGTCCAGTCTTGTGAAAAGGCGTCTGTAGTTAGTACATATATGGTGTATATACTTGCTTATAGATTCCACAAAGTGCAGGAGTTAAAGATCATTAACTAGTGTAGTTATTCATGAAATGACAGAGTTGCAAATGAATACTGATATTCTCCGTACTGGAGCACAGCTACCTTCAGTGGAAAGTCTAAGTGAGTGGTGGGCATTACATCCATGTGTATAAGTAGAGATGTTGTTGTCACAGAACTGAAGCCAAGTCTCAGTAACTGTACTAATATGGCTGTTTTCAAGGGTCATGAGGTCTTGCAGTGCAGGTAGTTTTTGTTGAGGCTTTGGCACTGAACAGTGGTACACTCAACCTAAGAAAGGCCCTATGGTTTAGAAGATGTCTTGGTCAGTATGTGGAAGCCCTGAGGAGAAAGGTGCAGAGAGCACCTTTAGTGAAGCAGGTAGGAATGCCCGTTGTCCACCATCTCCCTTCATACTAATACATATTGGATCACCAGAGATTGACACCAGTTGCTGAAATATTTGTTGACTGTAATTATTTTTGCTTATATTGTGACATTTGTGGTGGTGATAGGATACTCCACAAGAGCGGCTGCTTTTTAGCTGCCAGTATATGAGTAGAGTTTGGAAAATTCCATCTTCAGGTCTTCCACGGTGGAGCACTGAAGATCTTTCACTTCCACTTATGCAGTGAGCAGGTTGCATGATTATTTGGGCTGAAGTGATCTGTGTGCCTTTGTGCATAGTTGGGGTGACAGTATGTAAGTGCTTTGGTGATATCATTAATCCTGGCACCCGAGAGACCGCTGTTACTCTGTCTTTTCTCAGTCTGGTGAGTTTGGACTCTCAGTACGTCTGACAATTATTGAGTTACTTTTGACAAACATGGTACGTGTAGCAGTATACTGCCATTGTCTGGTACCTGTAGCAGTATGCTGCCGTTGTCTGGTACGTGTAGCAGTATGCTGCCATTGTCTGGTACGTGTAGCAGTATGCTGCTGTTGTCTGGTACATGTAATGGTATGCTGCCGCTATCTGGTATGTGTAGAATTATGCATCAGTTATCTTAGTGGTTTCTGTGCATCATTTCTGTGACCTGTGGTAGTGGTGGAAAAAGTTTTGGTGAGTTAGGTCTGATTTTGCTGCTGAGTTTTCAGGTACAGTATCATGTTATTGTGGGAAGGGCTAAGAATGCTTTGGAAAATGTTTTCGTAGTAACTCAGTAAAATAAACTTTGGTGTTAGAGGTGAGGTATGATGATGTGGGTGTGTAGTGAGCACTGGCAACCTTTGTAAATGACAGATGTGATAAATTCGACTCTAGACTTAATATGTATCTATGCCTTTTACAAGTGTGTTTTTCTGTTAATAGTAAGGGGTCACCGCTGTGCACACAACTCTTCGTATACTGCCTCACTGTACTTGATGCTAGAACACTGCCAGCAGATGATGTACAGCTGAGTTCTTCTGGTAAAAGTCAGGGGTTACTGCTGTGCACACGACTCTTCATATACTGCCTCACTGTGTCTGATGCTAGGAGGCTGCCAGCAGAAAATGTACAGTAGAATGTGGTCCCACAGTGTCTAGTAAACAAACAGGAGGATCAGTATAGTTGGTCACATTGTACTATGTTATCAAATGTACAGTAAAAGCAGCATAAGTAATCCCTAGTTACTTAGGTGACATTGTGAACTGGAGTAAGGGTGTGTGTAAAGTGGATATGTTATCCGGTAGAAAAAAATTGATATTTACTTTTAATTTTCTCAGCAGCACAGTCAAAGGAAGACAGGCAAGTAATCCCAATGTTGTAAGTAAAGTATGGTGAGCAAAGAAACAAGTTATAGGCATGGCTGCCACAAAGGTTAGCAAATGCTACCGATGTCTGACATGATCTGGTTTCATGCAAAGCTCAGTAAGATGAACCAAGGCAGTTAAGTGCAGCTTGAGGATTAAGTGCTTACTGGAAAATGTAGGGTGGGTTAGTATGGCCTTGCACAATGCGCAGTGTGCAAAGCTCAGCACGGTTTAAATCGCAGTCGCAATTTTCATAAAAATGAAGCCACTTTGCTGGTGTTCTAAGGTTCAAGTTTGTTAACGTCTAGTTGGTTGCAGTCCACGTGCTCGAGTGCAGCGCTTCAACACAGAGCTACATCATACAGCACAAAATATATTCATAGCAAATAACTAGGCAGCCAGTCAGGACAAGCAGTGTTAGCAAGCCAATAGCAGTTTAGACATTAAAACAGTGCCTGTTTCTCTTTTGTCACAAACAAAAGTAATCACCACTAGCTAGACAAATGGCATAAATCACAATCAGTAGTAAGATCAGGTGCAATAAATAAATAAACATGAAGTCACTTTTCTGGTGATTTCAAGATCAAAATTATACACAAAATGCAGTTGGATGGAGCTCAGGTTCTCAGCACACAACAGCTCAGTGTAGCTAAGTGCAGAGCTGTGCAATACAGTATAAAATAAATTAATAGTAAACAGGAAGGTAAGCATTCAGGGGATGTAGTGTTGTGGTTTCCTCCGGATGCTCCGGTTTCTTCCCACATCCCAAAGACATGCTGTAGGTGGGTTGAACACTCTAAATTGGCCCTAGGTATGAGTGTGTGCATGTGTGTGCCTTCTGTGAAAGGTTAGGCGCTGGGCTGGCAACTCAACACTGTAAAACAAACTCTACTGCCAATCATGAGTGGACAGGTGATCCTCTGTGGCGACCCCTAACTGGAAAAAGCCGAAAGAAGAAGAAGGTGTTAACAAACCAATAGCACTTTAAATGTTAAAACAATGCTAGTTTCTCTTCTCACACAAGCAAAATCGCAACCAACTAAAAATAACCACTAGAGAGGTGCACCATTTAAATTACAATCGCAGATTAGCTGAAGCACAGGAACTAAACAAACATGAAGTCCCTTCCCTTGTTGTCTAGGGAATGGAGTTATTGCAAAAATGTAATAGGATGAAGCACGGGTATGCAGTGCAGAGCAGCTCAGCACAGCTAAGTGAAAAGGTGCAAAACAGCACAAAATACATTTTCCTTCCCTTTGATCTCATTTGCCTCTGAAAAGCTATGCATCATGGTTGCAGAGCTCCAGACTTTTTTTGGATAAGTTTGCTGTTTTTCATTCAGGTGTGAGTGTAGGTTTCTTCCCTATCTTCTCTTTTCAACCTCCCCTACCCACGTTGTCCGTCGGTGTTTACAAAAAAAAAAAAAATAATTGTAATTTTCTGTTTGGCCTTCCTGCTCCCTTTCTACTTCGAGCGAGTGTCTGTGTGTCCGTGGATGCTTGTGTCCTAAGATGGCTGAGACCCCCAAGCCCGTATTTAGGAAGTGCACAGAGTGTAGCCATAAGCTCTCCCCAGCCGATAGCCACACTCTGTGCATAGTGTGTTTGGGCATGGCCTATTTGCTTACCTCCTGTCCTATTTGCACGGGCTTCAACCAGCAGACCCTTAAGGACAGGAGGGCTAAGCTGGTCATGAAGGGTTTGCTTCTGTCATCGGGGGTGGCTGTCCTAGTAACCATGGCTTCAGCAGCATCTTCTACTGCCACTTCTACTTCTGCTCTTCCCCAGGCCTCTGGGATTCAAACTCCCGCCATGAGGTCTGGGGAAGGAGACAAGCACAGGAAGGATATACCTAGGAAACAGTCTGCAGACCGCTCAGCTCCATTGGGGCCTCCAGCAAAATCTAAGACCCCTCCTAGGCCAAGTACTCCTTTGCTCCGATCACCCAGGTTCTCCCCAGAGCCGGAGGTATCTAGGCCACTGTCTAGAGCTTCCCCTTATCGGCACTCCCAGCCGGTGTCGGTAGCTTCATCTTCTCAGTTGACCCCGTAGCCTTAGCAAGGTGGAGATGGACAAGATGATGTGGAAGTTCATCCGCACCCAGATCCAGATGGTAGTCTTTGCAGACCCCTCTCCCTCCAGAGCGGGGAGCTTGCAGCTTTTCTTTCTTCACCCCTATAACTCCTTTTCCAATCCGACCATCGGTTTTGGAGTCTTTGGATCTAAATACTTTTGGGGTTGGGGGGTTGGTGCAGACAGTACCTTGTACCTCAATGCCAGCCATTGCCTTGAGTGTGTCAGATCCGACCAGATCGGATCCAAGCTCTTGGAGCCGTAGCCTTGGCATTGGATCCAAGGAGGTACTGTTGGCTCGAAGTTTGTTGGAACACAGTCTCTGCTCAGCATCTCAGCTCCTTCAGTCTTGGCTCCAACTCCCCCATTGGCTCTGAGGCAGGGGGGGGTGCCTCCTTTGCTCGTTTCTCAAGATGTTTGCTCTCTTTCAGCATTTGATGTGGTGGAGAGGGTTCTCTCAAGTGCATCGAGACCCCTGAACATCTTGTCCTTAGACTCCATCCCGACTCCCTCGGCTCTTGGTACGGTCCTGACCCTTCTGTCCTCTCGAGGACAGTCTGTGCTCGCTTTGCCTCAAGGAGCTACTACTTGAGAGCAACAAGAAGTATGCAAGTCCCCCCCAGAGAGTCCCACTGAGGAGGTTCCTCGCAAGTAGACATGCAAAAGGAGGCACCTGGACTCCTCTCCAGAGTCCCTCACAGATGACACTGACTTGGAGGAAGAGGAAGGTTCCTCCAGGCCAACCCCGGGGATGTCTCCTTTGGAGACATCATGGAACTTCTTCGCCAAAGGGGGGGGGTGTCCGCCCAAAAGCCAACTCCGGATAAGTCAGTGTTCCTAGAGGCATTCAGCACAGACCCATCTACCTCCTGGGTGTCCCCTCCTGCGGACCCCCTTGTTGACCTTATAACATCTTGGGCATGGAAGGAACTGGACACCATGGACCCTATTCCCAAGTGACCAGACAAGATACTTAGTAACCCACCAGACAGGACTAGCTGGAATAAGGGGTCCCCAGTAGACGTTATGGTGGCAGCCCCCACAAGGAAAGAGCTTGCGCAGGAGAGCTCTATGGTGCATCCTCTTGACTGGGATTGGAGGACTATGGACCATTTGGGAAGCGGGTGTATGCTTCAGCAACCTTTACAGTAAGAGCACTGAATTATATGTCTACAGCATGACCTGGTTAACAAAGTCGCTGAGTCACCACTGGAGTCCATGGCGGATGGCAAGAAGACGTTCCCGGCATGGATGGCCACTCTAAAAGCAGTAGCGAACACTTCCATGTGCTTCCTTTCCCATGCTATGGAAGGAGCCACCAGGGTGGCCGGGTCCAGCCGTTCCATATGAGGCGCCATGCCTGGCTCTAGCTTTGTCAATTCTCGGAACCCTTCAAGGCGTCATTTGCAAATGCCCATATGATGGTTCTTCCCTGTTTGGGAAGTCTGTGCGTGAGACACTGGTCCAGAGTGAGAAGGACAGGAAGACACTGTCTGCCATCGGGATCCGCTTCTTCGCCCCTCAAAGATCCTTCTCTAGGAATCAGCAAGGGACAAAAAAGATGTGGTTCCGGAAATCTCAGTTCTCCCGGGACACTCAGGACCCATCCTCCCCCAGTGGCAGAGGGGATTATGATAATAGCCAGCCCAGAGGCAGAGGGGGTCCAAGAAATTTTGGGTCTCAAGAACTGTTCTCAGATGGGCCTGCACAGCAGCCATGAGGGTCTGCCTGACTGCTCGTCTGCGGAGGCAGTCAGGGGTCATCTCTCGCTACACACAATGGAGTTGGAGTCCATAACATCAGACCATTAGGTATTGCAAATCATATCCAGAGGTTATTCCGTCCTGTTCATAGATCCACCTCTCCCAGCAAAACACCTCCCAGACGTTCCACCTGTGCAAAGGGAGGTAGTAACACTGGAAATAGACAAGCTGCTAAGAAACCGAGTCATCCAACCCGTCCCCCCGGACCAGTCTGCATTGGGCATTTATTCCAGGTTCTTTTTAGTGCCAAAGAAGATGGGGGACATAAGACCCATTCTGGATCTTTCCACTGTGAACCTGTCAGTAGCCAAGGAGAACTTCCAGATGGTTACTCTTCAGTCCATCCTGCCCTATTTGCAGGCAGAGGATTGGATGTGCTCTATCAACCTCCAGGCCGCATACTATCATATTAAGATGGACAGGCACTCCCGCAGGTTCCTCCTCTTCCGGCTGGGGGACAGTCTCTATTAGTTCAGGGCCCTCCCCTTTGGTCTCACCACAGCCCCCAGGGTGTTCACCAAAGTGATGGTGGTTGTAGCGGTTCACCTGAGGCTTTAGGAGAATTCATATCTTTCCTTACCCAGATAATTGGCTCCTTGCTGCCCCCACCAAGCATCTGCTTTGCCAAGCCAGGGACTATTTCCTTGTATTAGCAAACAGTCCGAGCATTACTATCGATATCAGCAAATCATCACTGACTCCAGTCCAGACTCTAGACTTTATTGGAGCTCAGTTGGACACCATCCAAATGAAAGTCTACCTCATCCTAGAAAAGGGTACACAGTCTAAGACTTTGTTTCATACATTCTTCAGGCTCGTCTTCCTCAGCGGAGACAGTTCTGTAGGCTCTGGGTTCCATTGCAACCAAAATCAAGCTTCTACCCTTTGCATGACTTGATATGCGAGTTCTCCAGTGGACGCTAACAGTTCAATGGTCTCTACTAGATGTACCATTGTCCCTTTCAGTCCGTATATCCCAGGCTTGCAGAGACTCCCTTTGCTGGTGGATTCTCTCCCTGGATCTTGTCGAGGGACGTCCCTTTCTTCCACCCTGTCTCAAAACTATAGCGACCACGGATGCCTCCCATCTAGGGTGGGGGTGGCATTGCTCAGAAAGGACAGTTCAAGACATGTGGTCCCCTTCCGAGACAATTTGCACATCAACGTCTTTGAGATGAGGGTGGGTCTTCTAGCATTGCAGGCCCTTCATGCCCATCTTCCTCTAGGGACTGTTGTGATCCAGTCAGACTATATGTCAGTAGTCTGGTACATCAGCAAACAAGGTGGAACCAGGTCTTATCCCTGTGTCACGAAGCCATGAGAGTATGGGAATGGGTGAACATCCCGGGACGGTCTAACATCCTAGCGGATAGACTCAACAGTACTATTCTGATGCCTTACGAGTGGTCACTGAATCCTTCAGTAGCGGAACAGATTTTCTTCAAGTGGGGTTGGCCTTGCTGTGATCTCTTCGCATCTCCTTCCAACACGAAGTGCAGCGACTTTTTTGCTTTGAAATCCCCCCCACCCCCACCCCCAGTGGGAAGCCCACACTGACGCCTTGGTTCATGCTTGGCCTCCTGGTCTTCTCTGTGCCTACCCCTGTTACCTCTCATCCCAAAGTTTCTTCAGAAAGCTCGCAGGCTAGGGAGAACAGTGATCCTCATTGCCCCATTCTGGCCTTGCCAGGTCTGGTTCCCCTTCCTTTGTCTCATCTGGTAGTTCCACCATGGATCTTGGATCCGGTTCCGGATCTCATTTCTTATCACTCGGGGACTCCTCACCCAGATCTGGACAGTCTGAAGCTTACCGCTTGGCTACTCCGGTTCCATTAATGATTAGGACTCCCAGTTTATCCTCTCTGGTTAAAATCATTTTGGTGGCAGCTCACAAATCTTCCACCAGGAAAATATATTGTAGGAAGTGAAAATGTTTCTCCATATGGGCCTTTCAACGGGACTTGGATCCCTTTACTGCTCCGGTCCCAGCAATTTTAGAATTTTTGGCGACCATCTTCCATCAAGGTGCTAGCTCTTCTGCGGTTAAAGTCCAACTGGCTGCCATCTCTAATTTCCATGTGGGGCAAAACATGGCTCCTTTAGCTTTGTCTAGACTTTGCAATACCTTCCTTAAAGGTACATTTCTTTTAAGACCCCCAGTGAAAGATCCTACACCTCCATGGGACCTCACTTTTGTACTTCAGGTTCTAGTCCGTCCCCCCCTTTGAGTCCGTGCCTTCAGTAGACCTGCAATATCTATCTTGGAAGACTGCCTACATGGTTTTCCATAAGGACAGGGTTTCCCTGCGCAGTAATCCGTCCTTTCTTCCCAAAGTGGCCTTAGAAACCAATATTAACCAGACTATCAGTCTTCTTGTGTTCTTTCCTAATTTCTAAAACAGGGGTGAATATAAACTGCATTTGCTGGATGTACATAGGCAACTGTGGTTTTATTTACACAGAACGAAATCCTTTCGCAAATCTGATCAGTTGTTTGTTTCTTATTCAAAGCCATTCCTAGGCAAGCCAATTTCTAAAGTGACCATTGCTTGCTAGATTTCCCAATGTATCATCCGAGCATATTCGGACAAAGACATATCCCCTCTGGGTTAGGAAAAAGCACATTTCACCAGGTCTATGGCCAGGTCAGGTAAAGGCGCATTCCACCAGGTCTGTGGATACTTCAGTGGCCTTTTGGTCTAGGGTGTCACTGGATGATATTTGTTCTGTGGCTACTTGGTCCTCATCTCATACCTTCATCTCACATTACAAGTTTGACATTGTATCCAGGTGTAGGGCATTGTTTGCTCCGCAGTGCTCCAGAATATCCTTCTATGAGGGCCACCCAGGTGTTAGTAGCTGGAGACTCTCTCCCACAGGTTGAAGATCAAATTAAGTCAACTACTTCAGCTAAAGAAGTTATGTACTCAGCATAACATTCCATCTGAGTAGTTGTACTTCATTTGTCTTCAACCAGTGAAGGTTTTATGAACATAAAAATAGAATCCAGTCTTAGCCTGTACATATTATATTGTTGAAGGTATTATGAACATAAAAATAGAATCCAGTCTTAGCCTGTACATATTATATTGTTGAAGGTATGAACATAAAAATAGAATCCAGTCTTAGCCTGTACATATTATATTGTTGAAGGTATTATGAACATAAAAATAGAATCCAGTCTTAGCCTGTACATATTATATTGTTGAAGGTATTATGAACATAAAAATAGAATCCAGTCTTAGCCTGTACATATTATATTGTTGAAGGCATTATGAACATAAAAATAGAATCCAGTCTTAGCCTGTACATATTATATTGTTGAAGGCGTTATAAACATAAAAATAGAATCCAGTCTTAGCCTGCACATATTATATTGTTGAAGGCGTTATGAACATAAAAATAGAATCCAGTCTTAGCCTGTACATATTATATTGTTGAGGGTATTATTAGCAGACCAGAGTTCCGCTGTGGCGACCCCAAACCGGGAAAAGCCGAAAGACACAACAACAACATTATGGGCATAAAAATACAATCCAGTCTTAGCCTGTACATATTATATTGTTGAAGGTATTATGAACATAAAAAGAGAATCCAGTCTTAGCCTGTACATATTATATTGTTGAAGGTATTATGAACATAAAAATAGAATCCAGTCTTAGCCTGCACATATTATATTGGTGAAGGCGTTATGAACATAAAAATAGAATCCAGTCTTAGCCTGTACATATTTATTTATTTATTTTATTTATTTGCAGTTGGTTTACCAGGATAGTCCATTGGGCCAAAAGAACCCGTTTTCAATAGAGTCCTGGGGAGAAAAGCTCCAATACAGACAAAAATTAGGTACATACAAAACTACAATAATAATTATACAGATTAAGAGATAAAACATTTAAAACATTTAAAGCATATAAGCACAAAGTTCAAAAAGCATTTAAAAAAGTAATACAATCTGTTGAGGAAATATGTCAGGTAAATAAGTTGAAGACAGTAATGAGATATGCATTTGGAGAAGATGTTCAGAAGAAAACATAAAATTGCATTATAAAGTAAATATTCTGAGGGAACATAAGCTTTGATAGGTAGAGTTATGTATCATAAGTAAGAGGGAGGGTGGGATGTCGTAGGTTTATGAGGGGAGGGAGCAAGAACAATCCCATTGGGACCTTAGATATGTATTAAGAGATTTTTTGAACATGTACTGGTTAGTGGTGGTACGAATAGATGGTGGAAGTGAGTTCCAGAGACGGGCAAGGTTAAAAGATAGTGTTTGCCTGGGGGATGACATGGTTTATGTACTTCTAAAAGGTTTTGATTGTTAGACCTTAGGATTCTATTTGGTAGGTGCATTTTGAAGGCAGAAGACAGGGAGGGACAAAGAGAAGGGCTAAGAATGAGCTTGTGAGCAAAAGTCAGCTGTATATATATGAGTTGATTTGATAATTCGAGCCAATTTAATTTTTGAAGAGATGAACAATGGTGAGTGGTGGACCTGTGGCTGTTGGCGAATTTGGCAATTTTGTTATAGCAGGAGGAAAGCTGCTTTTTTAGAGAGGTCTGGAGGTTAGTCAGTAATGGGGCCTCATAGAGAAGGGAGGGGATGAGAAAAGAGGAAGCGAGTGTGATTTTGGAGGAGCTTGTAAGGTATTGGTTCTGACGGTAGAGCATACCTACTTTTTGATGGTTTTTTTTAATATTTAGTTGTAGATGGGAGTTGTAACTCAGCCGATTGTCAATTTGTACACCTAGTAGCTTAGTTTCAGGCACTAGTTCTAGGGGTGAGTTATTTAGGTTGGTAATTGAGAAGGAGTTTGTATTGAAGGAGGTGGATTTGGAAGGGGTGAATACCATAAGTTTTGTTTTAGAGGCATTGAGTGCTAAATGGTTTATTTTCATCCAATGTTCAGTTATTGAAAAAGCTTCCTGAGTAAGTTTTTGGAGCAGTGAGGGGGAGGTGGCAGAGCAGATAATGGTGGAATCATCTGCATATTGGATGATGTTTGCAAATGGGATAGATTTGGGAAAGTCATTGATAAATATGTTGAAGAGGAGGGGACCAAGAATGGATCCTTGGGGAACTCCAGTGGGGGTACTAAGGAATGGGGAAGTACCCTTTTTCCATATTACTGCTTGGTGTCTATTTGATAGGTAGCTGGAGAACCAATTTATGGAAGAGGGAGAGAGGTTAAGTTTTGACAGTTTGGTTAAGAGCAGATTGTGTGAGATGGTGTCGAATGTCTTGGAGAGGTCAAGTAATAGGGTTGAGACAGTGTGGCCGGAATCATGTGCTATGTTAACAGTCTCAAGAAAGGACAAGAGGGCAGTCATAGTGCTGTGATTTGGCCTGAATCCATGTTGTGTAGGGGTTAGCAGGTTGTTATCTAAGAGATGTGGCAAGAGTTGAAGGTGGATACACTTTTCCATGAGTTTAGAAATGGGGGACAGAATGGCAACAGGACGAAAGTTGTTGACATTGCAATTGTTGCCTCCTTTATGTAGGGGGATGATGAATGCTTGCTTCCACAGTTGGGGCACAGTGCATTCATGGATGGAATGGTTGATTAAAATGCTAATGGGATAGGCAATTGCATCTGTGGCTAAGCGTAGGAAATAAGAGGGAATATTGTCAGGGGCATTAGTACATGGCTTCAGTTTCTGAATGAGTTTCTTAATAGTGGTAGTGGATGTAGGCTTTAATGAGAATAGAGAGGGATGTAGAGAGAGAGAGCTAGAGGAGGGTACAGGTGATTGGGCAGTAAGAGTAGTGGATAAGGTGGACGATAGGCAGTGTGAAGTAGAAATGGGGATAGGGTTGTTTGCGGGAGGGGGTGTATTAGATGGTGAGGTAGAGCATGTGAAGGAGGAGGTGAGTTTGCTAATAGAGTCGATAAAAAAGGAGTTGAACTGAATAGCTAAATCCAAGTCTGGGATATTTGGGTCTGGGGTTGGGGTGTGTGGTTTGCTGGGGTTAAGAAGGGTGGAGATCCCCTTCCAGAATCTTTGAGGGTTAGTTTTATTATTGTTTTGGAGTGTGAAGAAGTATTTTTGTCTATCAGAGATTATTAGCTTTTTTACTTTGTTTCGAAGGGTTTTGTACGCAATGTGTTGATCTGGTGATTTATTTCTCAGATAGAGTCCCCAGGCTTTGTCTCTAAGACGCATAGTTGAAAGTGTGGTTTTGGTTAGCCAGGGGGCTGAATTTGTTTTTATTCTTTTTGTTCTTAGAGGGGCTTGGGAATCAAGTATTCCTAAGAATGTAGAGTTAAAGTGGGCAACTGCTTCTTCTAGGGGCAGTGTCTTCAGATTGTTCCAATTAATTGCTTTCAGGGAATCTATGAAGACTGATGGGTTAAAGCTTTTGTCATTGCGGGTAGTGATGTAGTTATGGGTACGGTTGGAGATGCAGGAGAGTCGATGGGTGAAAGTAGGCAGATGATCACTAAGAGGGTCTGGAAGGGTACCGCTACCTGAAAAATAGTGGGGGTGTGACACTAGAATCCAGTCAAGGATGGTGCCACTGGAGGGGTCCTTAGATGGGTGGGTTATGGTGGTGATTAGCTGGGAAAAGTTATATAGGTTGATGTCAAGAGGGTTGGTTGGAGACTGGATAGAGGCCCAGTTAATATTTACATCTCCTAAGATTATGGTTTCATTGCTAATATTGTCGGAGAGCCAAGAGAGGATATTTTCAAGTGTAGAAATATTGTCCCCTGGGGGGATGTAGAGGGATGCTAGACATATGTGTTTGTGCTTATTAACTTGTAGGAGAGAGGAGTATTTCAGCATTATTAAATGTGGGGATAGGTTTGTCATATGGGGTAACTAGCAAGGAAGAGGAATAAAGGAGAGCAACTCCACCGCCTTTCCTTCGGGTCCTGTCTTTTCTAATGATTGAATAGCTGGGTGGAGTTATTTCAGAGTCTTTTATAGAGGGCTTTAACCATGTTTCTGAAATAGATAGTATGTCAGGTTTGTTATGCCTGAGCCATGCATGGAGGGTTGGGACTTTATTCACTATACTTTGTGAGTTTAGAGAAGTAAAGAATATAGGCTTGTGTGAGGAGGAAGAGGTGGAGGGGCCGGGGTTGGGATGGATATCACCGGATAAAAGACTGGTAATGAGATGAAAGATTGGGTTCAAAAGATAGTTGAGTAGAGTAAGAAAACGGTTTGGGTTAGCTGAGATGATCAAGGGGTATTTAGTTGCTATGGGGATAGAGTTTTTCTGAGAGGAGAAGACTTTGAAAGAGAAGGTAAGGAGCTGTGTTATTGGGTAAAGATGGGGGGAGATGGGAGAGTGCGATTGTGAGAGGGGGGAGTTCAGATGGTTGGTTGTATGATAAAGTTGTGAGTGATAAGAAGTATGAGGTTGGGTGAGGTGATAAAGATATGATAGTTTAAGAGAAAGTGATAGAAGAAAAAGGATGGAAGAAGGATTTAGAGGTATGTTGAAAAAGGTTGTTTAGTATTGAGTGTTGTAGTTATGTAATATGTGTTATAAGTTTATTGTGCAGGGGGATGAGAAAAATTTAGCAAATGTGGAGCAGAATAAAGAGTAGTAGGAGAGGAGCTGGATGTAAATAAGGTAGGTAAGTGAGTGAGAGTTGTAGACGTGAGATGTATCAGTATGTATTAGCTGTGGGTGTGGTTACAAATTGGATAATAGGCTGTAGGGATGTGTCTATGGTGTTGATGGTTGATTGGTGTAGGGAGGAAGTGGGTGTGGAAACAAGAAGGATATAGCTAGACGCACTGGGGGTGGGTGGAATTTGGGGGCAGGGTAGGGGAGCGGAGTGAGCCCGAAGGGCGAACGGAGCGGGAAGAAAAGAACCAGGAGAGGATTGAGAGTCAATCAGTGGAACATAGGATACAGGAGAGTAAGTAGTAGCAGGGTAAGCAAGGTTCCTGTATTTAAGAGGTAGAGGGGGCAAAAGTGTGGATGAATGAGGAAAGCAGAAAATGAGTGAGGAACAAGTAGTGTATAGTAGGGTGGGGATGCCCTCTAGTGGCCTAGTACAGAGTTGCACTGGGTCAACTAGGAAGGTCTTGGGACTAGATAGGATGAATGAGGAGGGGCAGGGAAAGAACTCAGTTAAAGATGGGAGAAAGAGAATGGAGAGGGAGAAATAAAAAGTGTTTTAGGCTGCTGGTTGACCTGGCAGGGAGATAGCTGACAATATTATCAAGCAGGAGTTACAATGGGAGAACAAGTGGCAACAGATGTACATACATTCACAGTGTCTTCTGGGAGACACTTTTCCAAATTCCAAAATAGGGATAGATGCAGCAGAGCAGTATGTCTCTTAGGTAAAAATGTGGATGGAGTAGGTGACCTTGGTTGAATGTGTATGTCCACCCAGGCGTGGTCCCAAGGGAAACTATGGGGCAAAACTGGAGATAGGAGGAAGAGATGAGAAGAGTTAGTAACAGTGTAACAGTGATAATACCTAAATATGTAGTAGGCAGATAAGAGAGGAAGCCATAAGCATCATACAGTCAGTAAAGCAAATAGAAATACAATATTCAGGTCCTACAGCCTTATAATAAATGAGTAAATCACATCAGAGCTCAATAGGTCTGCCTAGCAAACGACTGGGTAATTGGCTTTATCAATAAACAGTTAAACAATGCAAAACATTATAAACATATTATATTGGTGAAGGCGTTATGAACATAAAAATAGAATCCAGTCTTAGCCTGTACATATTATATTGTTGAAGGCGTTATGAACATAAGAATAGATTCCAGTCTTAGCCTGTACATATTATATTGTGGTAGGTATTATGAACGTAAAAATAGAATCCAGTCTTAGCCTGTACATATTATATTGTTGAAGGTTTTATGAACATAAAAATAGAATCCAGTCTTAGCCTGTATATATTATATTGTTGAAGGTATTATGATCATAAAAATAGAATCCAGTCTTAGCCTGTACATATTATATTGTTGAAGGTATGAACATGAAAATAGAATCCAGTCTTAGCCTGTACATATTACATTGTTGAAGGTATGAACATAAAAATATAATCCAGTCTTAGCCTGTACATATTATATTGTTGAAGGTATGAATATAAAAATAGAATCCAGTCTTAGCCTGTATATATTATATTGTTGAAGGTATTATGAACATAATGTGAGTAATCTGCCATACATTCATGACTTATTACCCTGATTGTTTCACAGATTGTTTGTACAATCGTATGGCTATAACAACTATTGTTGCAGGTAATAATCTTGTGTTGTGGCTGCATGTCCCTTCTGATGCAATTTTTTTTCTTTCCTTAGTTTTATGTTGTAGAAAATAATTTGGAGCTGATTGGGCGTCACTTGTTGTTTCTTGCTCTCGCCCTTGAACCGCCAGATAAAATGGGTTTGCAAGGTAATTTAATTTCCATATTATGTTTTCCCTTTGTTGTTTGCATAACAGTGTAATGCTTTTGGGATTTTAACAGAATGAGAGCAGTCCTAATCAGATAGAACTATCCTTTCTTCCTGTCATGTCTGACAGATACCTCCCTGATGATTGGCTATCGTAATTATCATCATCATCAACCCCTTTTTCTTTTTACATTGGGTTGGGGTGTCTTGTCATCTGTCACTGTCTGTCTTGATTCTTTGCCCATCTCCTACCTTTTGTAACAGTCTTATCCAGTGGCGGATCCAGGAAACTGCAAAGGGGGGGGGGTGCAGTCTGGTTAACTGTGGCTGTTGAAAGATCACCTTAAGAAGCTGTGTAACATCACTTGTGAAAAGATAATATACATCTCTACAACTAGTGCAGTGTTGTTCTGGATGACTGGAAGTGCTGAAGAACTTTTGTGTTTTTAGTAACTGAAACTGACAATATTCAGATAATCCCTGACGCACAGTACATGTACATCAGTATGATATAAACAGTCACAATAATGTCAGTACAACAGAGAAAATCTGGAACAAATGTAATACTGCAGAGTTGTAAAGAAGGGTCATTGTATTTTCACCCCAATGTTAATACCAGAAATGTAAACAGAAAGGAACGATCTTCTTGAGGGATAGGGAGGCGGGCACTATTCCCATATATGATTTATGTATCACCAACATCTTTCTAAGTTTATTTAGAGCTACCACATTTTCTTCATCTTTGAGCATTAAGCCTCGTATACGACGTATTTCTTCTCTGAATTTGTTTCCTTACTCGTGACTTTCCTCCAGTCCATCAGTGGATTAAAAGGTTGGAAAAGGGCTCTAAACTTCATTGCAGAACATTTAGAACCTGGCCTCTGACGTAATTTAATTCTCCCTCAGGTATTACAGCACAGCCTTGCTGAGATATGATGTTTTGAAAGCAGGAAGTATTAAGCTGAAGAGAAAGAAGTGTAAAAATAAAATAAAGAAAAGAAAGACATTTCTCTGTCCACATAGGCTGTGTTTGCTGGGGGGGGGGGGTGCCAAGATGGGGCACTGGTGTAGGAGGATGTGGGTGACAGTTTACTGTGGAGTCATTTCCAAGGGTTCTGTTTTGTACAAATTAAATAAGGGTATGAAGACTAAGCTGTGAAGAAGAAGAGGCATAATCCAGAGTATACCTCTCGACCTCTTTATGCAAAAATCTGGACAAAGCCTGACATGGGGGGGAGGGGGACAAAGACCCAAAAGTATGGACAGATTTTAAATGCTTCACTTATAAATTTAAACATCTGCTAGAATAACACAATTTGTCTTAGCATGCATTTTTCTGAAGGATATGAAGTCTGAAACTCAAATATATGTCATTATTTAGTGACTTGAATCCACAAATCATCCCAGTGATTTGCCAGAAAATCACAAATTATATGAGAAGCAAACCAAAAATATGAGGCAAAAATGTGGACACTGAAAATCTAGACAGTTGAGAGGTATGATGCAGAGTCATCCATGTAGGTGCATAGATAACTAGAAAGCTGGATTTCATCGGGATAAAATGAAACATGCATATTGTCTATCACTGCAAGTACTATTCCTCTTTCTGCTTATTCTCATGTGCTTCTTCAGTTTCTAACCTCTGCATCTTTACAGAAATACAACCATTCAAAGCACTTTTTAAAAATAGTAAGAATAAAGGGCAAGCCACACAGGGATAAATGCTCCAAAACCAATTGCAATTAGAAAAATAAAAAAGTAAATGATGGCACCTGGGAGCAACCCAGCATATAAACAGTCTTCTGCATCAGTAGAGTCCCAATAGGAAGGCAGAAGTGTTACTGTTAGAACATCAAGAAATAATCCATCAGAGATACAACCAGATATATTTATTTAGGCACATAAAAAAGGTAAGCGCTTTCGCCAGAAGGCTTCCTCAGACCTTTAACAAACAGAAGTAAAAAGTGTTGAGCATTTTATATAGCAGGTATTCAATTAAATAATTAACTAGATGACATAATCATGAATTCTTTCAACAAGTTCTTAAAGTCAAAGACAAGAAATATGCAGATCTATGAAAGCTTATGGAAAGCGTTTCTCTTATTCATTGTAAAAATAATACTCAAAAAATATCCAGTCACACCTATATAGTTATATAAAAATTATATTAAAACTTCAAAAAAAAAAAACAGATTTATACAAGTCTAATATAAAACTAAGAGCTAATAATATAGAAAAAAAATAATTTTACCTAACAAATGGTCTCCTATTTTTCAAAACAGGTTTAAGTGACATTTTATCATTCAGGCCTGGACTAACATGTGCCTTGAGTCTAACAATCCATTTAATCTCTGTTTTTTCTGTATAGTTTCTGATATCTCCCCCTCTGGGGCTAGGGTTATTCACCTGGAGCAAAAAGTGTGATTAGTGTTTGTTGAAAGAACATGCTTAGATAAAGCATTATTACTGGACTGAGTGCGTATTTGGTAAAGGTGTTCTCGTATCCTGTCCCTGAACCTTCTATCAGTTTTACCTACATAGAAGGCAGGGCAGGAAGTACAGATTGCCATGTAAACTACATGTTCAGTATTGCATGTAGCAATAACTTCAAACTGAAAACATTCAGAAGTAGTCGGGTGGACGAACATATTATAATTAGAAATATGGGTACATAATGGGCAGTTATTACATGGATACATACCATTTCTATGTGAGCTATTACTGACGGCTTCCATTGTATTGGGATAACATAAAATTATGTGCAAATTCTTCTTATTCTTGAAAATGAACTGTGGATATTCACCAACAATATCTTTAATTAATGGTTCAATAATCAGCATCCTCCAATTTCTCTAATTTCATTGAAGTCATGTGTATAAAATGTAGAAAATTTCTGTGTAGTCCTTATTTCTTGATTTGTTCCTCTATTATTAGGAGGGCTGGAATACGCAGTCGCACCATGATCCAAGAAGTATGGGATAGAAATTATCTCTAAACACTGGAGGATGCTGATTGTTGACCCATTAATTAAAGATATTGTTGGTGAATACCCACAGTTCATTTTCAAGAATAAGAAGAATTTGCACAGAATTTTATGTTATCCCAATGCAATGGAAGCCGTCAGTAATAGCTCACGTAGAAATGGTATGTATCCATGTAATAACTGCCCATTTTGTACCCATATTTCTAATTCTAATATGTTCGTCCACCCGACTACGTCTGAATGTTTTCAGTTTGAAGTTATTGCTACATGCAATACTGAACATGTAGTTTACATGGCAATCTGTACTTCCTGCCCTGCCTTCTATGTAGGTAAAACTGATAGAAGGTTCAGGGACAGGATACAAGAACACCTTTACCAAATACGCATTCAGTCCAGTAATAATGCTTTATTTAAGCATGTTCTTTCAACAAACACTAATCACACTTTTAAATTTATGGTCCTCCAGGTGAATAACCCTAGCCCCAGAGGGGGAGATATCAGAAACTATACAGAAAGAACAGAGATTAAATGGCTTGTTAGACTCAAGGCACATGTTAGTCCAGGCCTGAATGATAAAATTTCACTTAAACCTGTTTTGAAAAACCATTTGTTAGGTAATTTTTTCCCTGTATTATTAGCTCTTAGTTTTATATTAGACTTGTATAAATCTGTTTTTTTTTTTGAAGTTTTAATATAATTTTTATATAACTATATAGGTGTGACTGGATATTTTTTGAGTATTATTTTTACAAAGAATAAGAGAAACACTTTCCATAAGCTTTCATAGATCTGCATATTTCTTGTCTTTGACTTTAAGAACTTGTTGAAAGAATTCATGATTATGTCATCTAGTTAATTATTTAATTGAATACCTGCTATATAAAATGCTCAACATTTTTTACTTCTGTTTATTAAAGGTCTGAGGAAGCCTTCTGGCGAAAGCGCTTACCTTTTTTATGTGCCTAAATAAATATATCTGGTTGTATCTCTGATGGATTATTTCTTGATATTCTAACAGTAACACTTCTGCCTTCCTATTGGGACTCTACTGATGCAGAAGACTGTTTATATGCTGGGTTGCTCCCAGGTGCCATCATTTACTTTTTTATTTTTTTTAAATAATTTAATGAGTACATTTGCTTCTGTGCTTATTGGCAACTTATCTATTCCTTTTAGCAATAACAATTATTGGGGTAACTTCTGATACATCTGGGACCAGGTCGGGATGCACATATAAACCAGGAATGTGAAGATGTCTGAGGTAAGGTAACATCAGGCTGGCCATTGGGGAAGGGAACACAGCATGGAAATGCAGCCAGGGTGTCACACACAGCCAGCCGAAGAGATTGCTACAAGTTTTAGTGAAAACCGTGACCAAAAACAACACTTCATATCTCCTTCATCTACAATAGCCAGAGATCAGGTATCATTACAGTTGTGTTACCCATCACATAACCCTAAACATGAACAACTGTATGTAACATGGTTTTGCAATTAATCATGCAAATATGAGCAGGCGATATTAGATACACAGGGGCATCAATATACTGATCCTGTACAAACTACTGCTGGCATTACTAGGATTTATTAAATATAAACTGCTACCCTTATCACTGTCTTGCCCTTTCAGTCCTGCTTCAACTGATATTCTGGGACCACTATTAAAGTACCACTTTTCTTCTGTTTTTTATTTCCACAACCAAGTCTGTGTTACTCCATCAATATATAAAGCACCCTGTAATATTCCCTATGGTGTGCGAAAGAGTCAACATATGTTTCTTGCTAGGCCTGTCTTTTGTTTCCTTTTCCACTCTATTCATCCTTTGTAGCCAGCATTATACAGTACTTTTCACACTGTACTGATACTGTATTGTGCATTTTGGATTCCATACTGAGTTGTATACTTCCCTGACTGTCTTGTCCACCTACAGTCCGTATTGTGCATTTTGGATTCCATACTGAGTTGTGTACTTCCCTGACTGTCTTGTCCACCTATAGTCCATATTGTGCATTTTGGGTTCCATACTGAGTTGTGTGCTTCCTTGATTGTCTTGTCCACCTACAGTCCTAATGCTGCACTTTTGCCCTATTCAAGTCGGCTGCACAATCTCCATACATTAAGGATGAAGCCATGCCTGGCATATCACATTCCCAATTTCAACAAGAATGTTCCAGCAGGACAGAGATGATCTGTATATACAGCACAGAGTCCTCTGCTATGCCTCTTCATAGCCACCCACTACACCAAAATCCACCCACTACACCAAAGTCCTTGATAATTTGTAAGTTTTGAGCCAGGAACCATAAACCAAAAGCATACCCTTCCTTACTATTCTACCACTCAACACGGGCAGCATATCAAAAGCAGACATTGTACACTAAAACATTTGCAATTCCAGATGCCCGAGCTGCTCAGCTGTAGCTTTCTTTACTGCAAGCATCCTTTCATACCTCTCAGAGACATTTCAGTACAAAAACAGAATTAAGACACTCCCAATCAGTGCCATGAAGATGAGATCACACTGATTCTGACAAACTTACTCCTAATCAGTGTCACAAAGGTGAGATCACACTTATTCTGACAAACTTACTCCTAATCAGTGCCACAAAGGTTAGATCACACTGAGTCTGACAAACTTACTCCTAATCAGTGCCACAAAGGTGAGATCACACTGATTCTGACAAACTTACTCCTAATCAGTGTCACAAAGGTGAGATCACACTTATTCTGACAAACTTACTCCTAATCAGTGCCACAAAGGTTAGATCACACTGAGTCTGACAAACTTACTCCTAATCAGTGCCACAAAGGTGAGATCACACTGATTCTGACAAACTTACTCCTAATCAGTGTCACAAAGGTGAGATCACACTGATTCTGACAAACTTACTCCTAATCAGTGTCACAAAGGTGAGATCACACTTATTCTGACAAACTTACTCCTAATCAGTGCCACAAAGGTTAGATCACACTGAGTCTGACAAACTCTAACTTTTGATGCCAAAATTAAAAGGCTAATTAACACTGCACTGAACATAATTGCAGAGATTCACCTACTGTAAAAGCACTTTTTTTTGGTTCAATCAGCTGGCAGGCTAAGGCTTTCAATGATAGGTAATACAGTTAGCATGTAGTTGTACGAAGGTAATACCATTAGCACGTAGTTGTACAAAGATAATACCATTAGCACGTAGTTGTACGAAGGTAATACAATTAGCACGTAGTTGTACGAAGGTAATACCATTAGCACGTAGTTGTACGAAGGTAATACCATTAGCACGTAGTTGTACGAAGGTAATACCATTAGCACGTAGTTGTACGAAGGTAATACCATTAGCACGTAGTTGTACGAAGGTAATACCATTAGCACGTGGTTATGCGAAGGTAATACCATTAGCACGTAGTTGTACGAAGGTAATACCATTAGCACGTAGTTGTACGAAGGTAATACCATTAGCACGTAGTTGTACGAAGGTAATACCATTAGCACGTAGTTGTACGAAGGTAATACCATTAGCACGTAGTTGTGAAGGTAATACCATTAGCACGTGGTTATGCGAAGGTAATACCATTAGCACGTGGTTGTGCGAAGGTAATACCATTAGCACGTGGTTATGCGAAGGTAATACCATTAGCACGTGGTTATGCGAAGGTAATACCATTAGCACGTAGTTGTACGAAGGTAATACCATTAGCACGTGGTTATGCGAAGGTAATACCATTAGCACGTGGTTATGCGAAGGTAATACCATTAGCACGTGGTTATGCGAAGGTAATACCATTAGCACGTGGTTATGCGAAGGTAATACCATTAGCACGTAGTTGTGCGAAGGTAATACCATTAGCACGTGGTTATGCGAAGGTAATACCATTAGCACGTGGTTATGCGAAGGTAATACAATTAGCGTGGTTATGCGAAGGTAATACCATTAGCACGTGGTTGTATGAAGGTAATACCATTAGCACGTGGTTATGCGAAGGTAATACAATTAGCACGTGGTTATGCGAAGGTAATACCATTAGCACGTGGTTGTACGAAGGTAATACCATTAGCACGTGGTTGCGAAGGTAATACCATTAGCACGTGGTTGTGCGAAGGTAATACCATTAGCACGTGGTTGTGCGAAGGTAATACCATTAGCACGTGGTTATGCGAAGGTAATACCATTAGCACGTGGTTGTACGAAGGTAATACCATTAGCACGTGGTTGTGCGAAGGTAATACCATTAGCACGTGGTTATGCGAAGGTAATACCATTAGCACGTGGTTGCGAAGGTAATACCATTAGCACGTGGTTATGCGAAGGTAATACCATTAGCACGTGGTTATGCGAAGGTAATACCATTAGCGTGGTTATGCGAAGGTAATACCATTAGCACGTAGTTGTACGAAGGTAATACCATTAGCACGTAGTTGTACGAAGGTAATACCATTAGCACGTAGTTGTACGAAGGTAATACCATTAGCACGTAGTTGTACGAAGGTAATACCATTAGCACGTAGTTGTACGAAGGTAATACCATTAGCACGTAGTTGCTAAGGGAGTGCAGAAGACAATGTGGAAATTAGTCCCATGAAAGTAGGATACAGAGAGTTTGACAGAGTTGGACTTCAGATTTTGCTCTGCTAAGCTTAGTCGATGTAACTTTTACTAATAGATTAAAAGATGATGCAAAGACAGTACATAGTTAAATCCACCCACTGACCTCCTTGTCTCATTTTAGTTGATTTAAAGTAAACTTAAAAGAAAGTGCCAGTTTCCTTGTGTTGATCACACTGTTGTGCATTTATAACTTTTGATAATGTTACATGCATTGTGATCGACAATTGGGAACTACAGATATTCTTCTATTCCCATGTTGCAGTATCCTTAATGTGGGATTCTCCACCTCAGGTGACCCGAATGTTGGCTCCTATACAAAAGCTTAAACCTGCTTGCTGTAGGTGCGTGGGATGTCACATCCAGGGCCATAAACCAGGGACCTTAAATGTGACATCTGCACGCACAGACTTCAGAATTTTTCAGCCACAGTCGATCGTCAGATCCATCGCATCACTCCTGTACTATCAAGATGTCTAAAGCTAAATACCCCGTTGGGGGTTTTGTTGTTTGTTATTGCTTGAGCTTGGTTTGCTGTCCCCCCTTTAGCCGATGTCTGCTAAAAAGGGTAAATGCCGATACAGGCATCAGATTCCGCATAAAGACTTGCACGACCATTGCGGTTTTCTTTTTTTTTTTTTTTTTTTTTTGTCTAGGCCGGGAACACAACCATGCCTCTTGTCCAATTTTCCACTCATTCTTCCCAAAGATGCTCAGAAGCCATCTGGTCAGACTTAATCTTTACTTAGAAATACAGAGGCTAAAGAAATTAGTACTTAGGATGGATCCAGAGTCTGCCGCCCAGGCGGGGCCTCCACACAAAAAGGCCAAGTTGTCACGGCCTACTACTACTGCCCCTCTGCCATCGAACACCCCGCTAGCTTCCGATTTAGGAGTTGAGGGGCGTCCATTAGAGCCTTCTACTTCATCGACTAGCCTCGAGGAAGGCACTTCTGAAGTAACGTCCGGCACGTCCACAGAGATAGCTCAGATGTCGATGTCGTGGGGGAACCAGGCCTCGCTGGATTCCCAGCTGGGATACCAGAACCCAGAGCCCCAGTTCCAACAAAGACCCCTGAAACTAAGCCTTCTCCCAGGACTACTCCTTTGAAAAGGAAACAGAAAAGCAAGCATCTAGCTCCCCTCTGCTGAGGTATTACCTGACTGGCAATCCTTCACTCAATCCTTGATGCAGGTCTTCATGGCCCTTAGGCCCTCGGCCTCTTCACCCTCCACCATTCCTGTTGTCAGCCCTAGGTCTTCCTCAGCTATTTTAACCCACCATCCCATTTCTCATGAAGGAGAAGAAGAAGAGGAGGAGGTTTGCTCCTCATCATCTGATGAGTCAATTACTTACTCATCACAGACTGCCTCTCCACTGGAATGCTATTCCCCTGATGGGGAATCCATAGAAGAGGACTCTTCTCCAGAGGACATTACCTTTCGGGTGACCATTACCAAAATTAAATAATATTTCAAATGAGATACTTCCCAAATGACAAACTCAGAAGAGATGTTTTGAGTTAGTACAGGTACAATCTCCTTCTCCGTCTGCCGTCACACCAGTTGTACCTGCTTATATTGATGCGTTTTCTTCAGCGTCAAAAAATGCTGATTCACAGCCACCTGCCCCAAGAGACCTGACCGTTTCTACAAGGTGCCTGATGATCAGAAATTCCTGGTGAAACCCCCCTTGGCAGACCCGGCAGTCATCGCTGTATCCCCTGACAAGCAGTCTAGATTAATACCCTCCTCGTCCCTTTTACCTACTGACAAGGACAGTAAGAATATGGGCAGGATAGGCAAGAAGATTTATACCTCCTCCACCCTAGCCTTCAGAGCTATCAACTACCAAACTCATAAGATAAAATATACCCTGGACATAGTATCTCAAGCCTCTACTTTCCTGTCCTCCTTGCCTGACTCCCCTAGCAAGACAGAGGTAGCATCAAAACTGTCTCTGGTTTCTCAAGTGGCCAGACATTCAATTAGATGCAGTTGTGATGCAGCAGAGGCCTCCGCAAGGTCTGCTGCTTCCACATCAGTGCTACACAGATATTCTTGGCTTCACCTTCAACCCCTGCCAGAGGATTTCAAATCCAAAATTCTTGATGCCCCTCTTGACCACAGCTTCCTGTTTGGGAAGCAGTCTGCAGAACTCTTTAAAAATCTTCAGGAGAAAAGCAAGGAGCTTCAAGATATAAAACACTTTCTGGTGTCCCCCATTTCTAAATACTGCAGGAATTACCCAGTCAAGACTACCTTTGTCAGGAGGACCCCCTCCTCTGCTACTCCTTCCTCTTCTTGACATAGGAAAGGAGCCAGGAGACATACCACGTCCAGACCAGCTTCTTCTCAACCTACCCAAAGACAGCCCTTTCATAACAGAAATGACTCCAACAACGCGCGACTGCCTTAACCACCTCCCCCTGTCAGCCCGCTTCTCCCACTGCCTACTCCTTTGGAAAATTATCACCACAGACCACTGGGTTCTGGCAATAGTAGAAGAGGGATATTTCCTCTCTTGGAAAGAAAGACCCCCTGGAAGGGGCATTCCATTTCCACCCAAAAATCAACTACACCTTATTCCCCAGATCCTACAGGATATTCTCAACCATGGAGCTATAGAACCCGTCCCTCCAGGACAAGAAGGAAAAGGTTTTATTTCTAGTCCCAAAAAAGGATGGCCCTTGTAGGCCAGTTCTGGATCTGCCCTTTCTAAACCTCTTCCTAAGAGTTCCATCTTTCCGAATGTTATCCCTCCAGACCCTTCTTCCACTATTTCCAGTCCAGACATTCATGAGATCTCAAGGAGACCTACTTCCACATCCCCATAAAACCCTCTCACAGAAAGTCCTTATGTTTTACTGGGCCCTATTCTCACTTTCAATTTACAGCCGTACCCTTTGGTTTATCTACTGCACCCAGGGTATTCACAAAATGCCTGGCCGCAGCAATAGCCTATTGCAGAACCAAAGGCATTCAGATTTACCCCTCCCTAGATGACATCCCCATTCTTGCAGAAAAAGAGGACACCCTAAGAAACCATCTGCAGTTCACCATGTCCCTGCTACAAGGTCTGGGGTTCACCTTCAACCTCCCCAAGTCATCCGTAACCCCATAGCAGGACAAAATCTTTCTGGGATGGAAAATCAGAACAGATCTGATGGCAGGCATTTCTCCCTCAGGACAAAGTTATCTCCCTTACTGCCTACTTCCAGGACCTGATCCAGGTACAACAACAATCAGCAAGACAATTCCTACAGGTTCTGGGCCTTATGGCAGCCACCATTCCTATGCTGCCTTTAGCCAGGATGCTTATGAGAAAACTGCAGTGGTATTTGAAGAATATGTGGTCTCAACATAACCCCCTCTAGAATTTTAGATCCCAGTCTTACCCTGCCTCAAAGCAGAATTAAGGTGGTGGATACAACAAGTTCAAATGAACCCAGGCCTTCCACTTCACCCCCCCACACACACACACACCAGTCAATACATGCACACAGACACATTGCAGCTGAGCTGGGGGGGCTACCATGAAGGGTCTCAAGGTGCAGGAGAACTGGCACCCTACCCTATGGAAAAAACATATCAGTGTGAGGGAGATGGCCGCAGTCCTTTTGGCCCTGAAAGCCTTTCCTCAATCCTGCAACCAGGTCCCCTTCAAATTTTCACAGACAATACCACAGCCATGTGGTACTTCAACAAACAAGGAGGGACCAAGTCCTGTCTCCTATACAGGATAGCAATACAGATTTGTGACCTGGCCTCCAGAAACAATGCCTCTCTATAGGCAACCTACATCCCATCCCAAGACCACCAACAGGCAGATGTTCTTAGCAGATCATCCTCTCTACATCACGAGTGGATGTTGAACAGGGAAGTTTTTCTAGACATTGTTCACCAGTGGGGCATGCCTCAAGTAGATTGTTTGCCCCCCCCCCCCCCGAACAGACAATTGAAAATAATTCTGCACCAAGGACCACTGCCCACTAGTCTGGAGGGTGGACCCCTTCAACATTTCATGGAAGGGACAGTTTCTGTATGCATTTCCCCCCTTCCCTGTCATTCCAGAAATCCTCCTGAAGATCAGGAAGGAGAAACCAGAAACCTGCTGGTGACTTTCTACTGGCTAAGGCAGCATTGGTTCCCCTACTACTACCTATCATCAAAGGCACTCACCAAACGTTTCCCCACAAGGTGGACCTACTCACACAGCAGAAGGGAACACTCATTTATCCTCATCTACAGATGTTATGCCTAACACTATGGGTGATAAACTTTTCATTCCCTTCAGATACCACTCCTCTGAGGACATGCTTTCAGACCTGAGGGAGGCCAGGAAACCTACTACAAGCAGATCCTACATTTCAAAATGGGAAAGATTCTCCAAATGGTGTCTCAAAAAGAATAGGGATCCCTTTAGAGCAGATGTTCTTCTAGTGCTAAATGATGATGTGTGTGAACGTATGAAGGCTGGCCTTTCATACTCTTCAGTGAAAGTCCACCAACCTGCAATGTCTGCCTGCTTACCCCCTGGACCCTCCTCTGCTATCCAGGCTAGATGGTAAATTGTTCCCGAAAGGGAACCTGTCCCACTGCCTTGGGACTTGAACTTTATCCTAGAAAAACTCATACTGGTTCCATTTGAGCCAGCCAGCTCAGCAGCACTCCAAATGTGCACATGGAAAGCTGTCCTACTGGTGGTCCTTACCTCTGCTAGAAGGGTGTCAGAGTTACAAGCTGTCATAGCCTGCCCCCACCCTACACTGCTTTCCACATGGACAAAGTAACCCTGTGCACCAACCCTTCTTTCATGCCCAAGGTGGTCAAATTCACCTGCCCAAATTCTTTCCCTCTCCCACTAATGACAGTGAAAGGATATTCCATTCCCTAGACATGCACAGGCAACTGAGGTTTTATTTAGACAAAACCTAAGTCCATCAGAAAATCCAACCAACTTTTTGTATTCTTCCACCCCAGAGCCCCGGGCAAGGCAGTCTTTAAACAAACCATAGGATTGCTGAAACCCTCATTCCAAGTTCTTCGAGGCAGACTTGACTCCAGTTCTTCCAAGGATTTAGTTAGATCACGGGACACGGGCTTGGGGCACGTCGCTGTTCTGGTTCGAGCCTCGAGTCTTTCCCCGGTGGCCAGTTCTTGTCCACCGACTCTATTGAGAATTCGGGCTCGGTCTCGATCCCGCCGACTCGTTCTTGAGCCCCTTTCGACACCAGCGTTGGACCGGGTGGTGCAGAAAGACTTGGAGCATACGGCCCCTCCTCTCAATTATTTTCGACCCTCTCAATTGATGTCGCCTCCATCTGCCTGCCCTCCTCCTTCACTCCGTTCGCCTTCGGAGCCGTAGTCCGGGCGGAAGAGCGTACCTCTCCTTCCAGTGCCTCGGTGCTAGAGCCGTCTTTTCAGCACCGCGCGCGGTTCCGGATCCGCACCGCGAGTCACCGGGCCCGCGAGGTCTGTCCTGGACTGCGGTCGGGTGGACCCGTGCGATTCGACTCTCTCCCCTCTTTCCGGGGCCCGCCGTTCCGATTCGTCGGTCGATTCCGGTGCCCTGTCGGTACTGGGATTCTTCCCATTTCTTCTTCCCATTTCTTCGGAACGGGAGATACCCCGGGCCTTACCGGGACCGGGGGCCTTCGACCTCAGGAAGGTGTCTAGACAGACAACACCCTCCTCCCCGACGCCGACGACCGTTATCCTCCTCTACTTTTAAGCGCGCGTCAGCGTCCGGGCACCTTCTAGCCAACCACCCTGGAGGGTGCCTCTCCTCGGAGGCTTCTTGGATGTTCCCCAACCTAAGAAGTTCCTAGGGAAAAAAAGAGGTGTAAGAGGTACTTGGATTCTCCACAGAAATCCTTGACATCTGATACTGACAGATAGTCAGAAGAAGGTCCCCTAAAGTGCGCTTCAGAGGATGATTCTTTTGGACATCTTGGAGGAATATGGGGGTGACTGGCCTCCCCCCTTCTGAGGCTGGGTCTGATTGTTTTGTGGGAAACGTTGTTGCCCGTCACTGCTCCCCTCCTCCTGGGTCACTCCCTGATTGTTAATGGAATTGATTGGAGGACTCGGGAAGTGGGTGACACCTGACACGTGGACCCTAGGAAGCCAAGCCAAAATAATTCCACATCACGGCACCACAGGACAAGCTTACCTTACCAAAGGCCGGGTGGGCATCATGGTGGGCAGCGCCACGAAAAAGGAGCTTGGCATCTCAGTAAATCAGACTCACAGGCCAAACATGTCCGTACACTGGTACATAAACAAGCATAAAGGTCTACCAACTATACAACTACCAAGAGGGCCCAGGAAATGGGCAGAGTCAACGAGTCACTTAATTTCTAATGCATAGCGCACATCCGGTCACGCAGCGTGCATAGCCGACAGGCTGAGCAGGGCACAATTCTATTGCCTCACAGCCTCAAACAGTCAGTTCAGTGAGAGAAGGATTTTTATAAATAGGGCAATGGCGATCTCCAACATTTCGTCTCAACGCAAGCTTGTAAATGCAGGAGCAACTTTGCAAATTCAGTCCCAAGGCCAGCTGGTGCACATTTGGCCCTTGGTCTCCTTTATGCTTTTCCTCTTTTTCCCCATTTGCAAAGTTTCTGCAGAAGCAAACAACCTTCAGGGGACTATAATTCTCATTTCTCCGTTCTCTCCTCGCTCTCTTCTGTTCTCCCTTTTTTCTCTTAGCCACCGCATTGGGGACCTTGTTGATGGTTTTTGCTGATGCTGCTGACTCATGCCGTCAGGAGTTCTCAGTTCCCCCTGGGTCTGCATCGCCCAGCTTGGCTGCTCCAGCTACCCGGCTCTTTAGCCAGGTTGGGTCCTTTACATCGGGCAGAGAGGCTTGGTAGCTTCTCATAAAGTTTAGTTTGTGAATGCTTATACATACTAGCAAAAGCGTTCGCGGTCATGGAGGCTGGATAGGCTCAGCTGACCCTATTACAGCCAGCCCGTTGGTCAAGGTGTAAATTTCTAAGCAGTTTGCAATTTCAGGAAGGAGCTTCTCCAGCTACCTTAAGAGTTCAGTTGGCTGCCATTTCTAGCTATCATATAGAAGAAAGTGGTTGCCCTATTACCTCAAATGCTATTTACATGTTTAAGGCATTATGTCTTGTATACAAGCCCTGGCTGTCAAACATTTCTATTTAAACATTTCATTTTGATTTTCATCCTTCGCACTAATCCATCACTAATCCATCCTTTCTGTTCTACTAGTAATATTAGCAGTCCATTTCCCAAAGTCATTTTCTTTAAAGACCATTCTAATAGAATTGAGTATATATTTTCGCTAGACGTTGCAATTTTAAAGACGTCCATAGACAACTCAGATTTTTATTTGATAAATCAAATCAGCTAGAGGAATGAGATTTTATTACAGCAGAAAGGGTCTTACAGAAAAGAAGCTTTCTCTTTCAAACGAAAACTTAACCCTTATCAAGTTTTTGTTTATGAGAATTGTTTTCTTTATGAGATCAGCATTTTGCAGGACATTCTACCGACCAGAATTTCTACAAATTTGGCTCATGCAGCTGCTTACCTTTAGACATCATCTTTTTTACTCATACTTGGGCTATGTACATACATTACTTTCTCATTACAAAGTGGACAGGGTTTCTATGGACAGGGCAACCTTGGGTTTCCCACTAGGGCACTCAAGAGCGTTCTCCCTCAAGTTCCTCAGGATCATGGAGCTAGGGGCTACCTGGAGCTAGGAACAAAGCGAGATTGAACACAAAGGCGATTGAACACTCTCACTTGTTAGCTGTTCCATGTGGAGTGTTCATCTCCCATATAGTTAGCCTGGTTATTACCCTCCCACCCTCCCCCCCACCGTTAGATTTGGTGCTGGTCACTGGTATTCTCCTTCTGATTCTCCTCTGAGTATTGCTGTTACTATGGCAGTCTTACTATGTGTTTGTTGTTATATGTATATTATGTATATGTATATAGTTAGTGTTGGTATATATGTATGTATAGTTTGCTTTTGCTTGCTGATCTGAGTAAGAAGGGAGAGAATTGTGGGTATTGGATGTCCTCGAGCTCTTTCACCGATGCAGGCTGCAGTCGTCGGCGGCCTTGGCCGGGGCCGTCCAACCGAACCCGTAATGTAAATACCAAGTGAGATGAACACTCCACATGGAACGTTATGGTAAGGACATAACTTCTTTTTCCTGCTGGATCAGAAAAACTATGCACTTCTGGTAAGGACCTACTTCAGGGGGTAAGAGCTCACTCTGCCAGGGCCGTAGCATTCTACAAAGCCTTCTTCAAAGGCCTGGACACAGCCTCCATTCCAGAGGTGGCCACCTGGTCCTCTATACATACCTTCACCAGACACTACAAATTGGACCACATCTCCAGAGCCATGGCAGGGTTTGCTAGGGCAATCCTACAGGGCTTTCTACAATAAGCTAGCTTTACCTCCACCCTTCCTCTTCCTAAGCTGTGACACTCTCCCACACTACAAATACTGCAACATGGGAATAGAAGGACATATAATAGTTATGTAAAATCTTACCATAACCATAGATGTCCTTCTCTTCCATGTTGCAGTATTCCCCCCGCCCCACCTATCACCCTTCATTCCTATTGGCCTATCTAGAGGGCTCCCTGGAGCACCACCTAGACTGGGATCATACTAGCCAGTAAATTGCACTTAACACTTCTTGTGGACATCATTTGGCTCATACTAGTGGACTTCGACGACTGGGCATTTAAGTTCTGAGGTCTATGCATACATATGTCACATTTTAAGGTCCCTGGTTTATGGCCCTGCATGTGACATCCCATGCACCTACAGCAACCAGGCTTAAGCTTTTGTATAGGAGCTGACGTTCAAGTCGCAAGAGGCAGAGAATCCCACACAAAGAATACTGCAACATGGAAGAGCAGGACATCTATGTTGTGGTAAGATTTTACACAACTATTCTTTACTTTAAAAGTTAAAAGAAAAAGCTAAGAACAACAATGTCATTGCAGTTTCCTCTAAAAGTTGAAGAAAAAATGTGAAAAGTGATAATCAAACAGATAAAACACCTGATGATATGAATGGCGCTACCATTACGTCAGCATAGGTTCGTGGGTGTGTACTAGGCTAATGGCCCAGGACTTTACAAGCCGAGCCCAAAAAATTTGCCCAGGCACCGTGCCACCCAGTGTTAGTTCACAGTACCCCTGTCCTGTAGGGCAACTGGAGTGATCCCTGGGGTAAACTTTGTTACCCATCCACTCAAGATTTCTCTTGAAGAGGGCCAGTGAGGTTCTCTGCTTGACATGAATGGGAAGCTTATTCCAGAGTATGGGCAGTCTTTGGGAGTTGAACCTGTCCCTCCAGAATGTTCTGTTAATTTTAGTAATGAGGTTGTGATCTCTGGAGTGTGTGGCACGGGGAGATTGGAATTTCTTTAGGTGTAGCATTTCAAGTAGGGTTGGGTCGGACTTGGCTTTGTAAGTTGAGCAGAGATCACCTCTAAGTAGGCAATAAGAGACTGAGAACAGCTGAAGTTTCTTGAGTCTGTCCATGTAGAATGGGTTTAAGGCCTAGGATGCTTTTTGTGAGGTTCTTTTGTGACCTCTGCAGCTGTTGTAGGTGTCTGGTCAGGTACATGCCAAATGGGGTGTTATATTCGATGATTTGTCTAATGAGGGATAATTAGAGAGGGATGATGACCTTTTTCTTCCTGGATGTGAAACCTTTGGTTATAAGATGTGCCATGTAGATGGACTTTCTGAGCACAGTGGCAATGTGGGGGTCGACGGTGAGGTGGCTGTCAACCTGGGTGTCCAGATCTGTTATGGCCCCTTCAGTGTTCAGTAGGCTCCCATCAACGTGGTAATTAGTGGGGGCTGAGTTTTTTCCAAAGGGGATGATAATGCATTTTTTGGCATTAAGCATCAGGCCATGGTTCTGACATCATGTGTAAATAAATTATTTTACCAAAACTTAAAAGAAATGCCAGTTTCCATTTGCCGATCATATACAGTATAAATGGGACTGATGATGACATTAAATTATATCGGCAACTGACAATTGCAACTTCCACTGAAATTTATGTTAAAAAAAAAAAAAAAAAAAAAAACAGATTTAATACATGATGCAAACAATGTCGTTACTACAACCAAAGCTGCTGCTACACACGATTTGTTAACATCTGAAATTTAAGTATTCCTCGTGCTACAACACATGCACTGAATACAGTAGGTGAAAAATAAGTATTCGACATGGTACACCACAGGCACTGAACAGAGTGGGTGAAAAATAGGTATTCGACATGGTACACCACAGGCACTGAATACAGTGGGTGAAAAATAAGTATTCGACATGGTACAACACAGGCACTGAATACAGTGGGTGAAAAATAAGTATTCGACATGGTACAACACAGGCACTGAATACAGTGGGTGAAAAATAAGTATTCAACATGGTACAACATGGGCACTGAATACAGTGGGTGAAAAATAAGTATTCAACATGGTACAACATGGGTACTGAATACAGTGGGTGAAAAATAAGTATTCGACATGGTACAACACAGGCACTGAATACAGTGGGTGAAAAATAAGTATTCAACATTGGGCACTGAATACAGTGGGTGAAAAATAAGTATTCAACATGGTACAACATGGGCACTGAATACAGTGGGTGAAAAATAAGTATTCAACATGGTACAACATGGGCACTGAATACAGTGGGTGAAAAATAAGTATTCAACATGGTACAACATGGCCACTGAATACAGTGGAAATGATTTTCAGAGACTGGTTGGAACAATATAGAGGTGTGTTAAGTATTCAACATGGTACAAAACATTCACTGAATACAGTGGGTGAAAAATAAGTATTTTAAATAGTAAGGGACTGCGGTGGGTGAAAAATAAGTATGTGAACTTGGTTGGTACTATGTATAACAAAGCGAGTGTGGAATGCTCTGCAGAGCTAAACTGATAATATACAACAAAAAGTTATAATAAATGTGGAAAGATGAGACATGTATGGTATTTTTAGGGCTTATGCTCTATATTTTTGAAATTAAAAAAAAAAGTTTTCTCTAGGCTGAAACTTTGACACACTCCCTTTAACTGACAGTAGAACCATGTTGGTAAAGATGCACAAAATGCATATCTGTGCCGGTGTCCCTCCGTGTGCTGTCTTTTATGAATTAAAACCAAAAACCAAAGCAAGGACACTGTTATCAAGTCACTGCAGTGTGGAGCAGATGGACAAACTAAACTTTGTGAGAGAGAGAAATGCTTAAAAATATCAGTTATTCAGTACTATCAAATCACAGTAAGCAGAGATAATCCACTAACCATAGCGTGACAAATTAGTCTCTTAGCTGTACTGCACTGCCACCTTCTCTTTCAAGCCTTGCTGAAGAAAAAAAAATTACCTCACAGTACATGTTGAACCTGATTTTTTACTTCTTATGCCATAATTTGCAAAAGTTCCGAAAACAGGATGTTGATCAACTCTGTACTACGTGGTGTTTTTAAGGAAAAAAGTATTTTATTTATAATTTTTTTTTCAACAAATGTTTATGACCCAATGCACCTTCACTCAACTATAACAGAGATTTAGTTAGAGGAGCAATTCAGGATCATCGTATAGATCACCTGACAATCACATCTCTCATGCATCTTCACACACAAAAAAAGGTTGGTAAGTTGAAATGGAAAAATGTATCATTTTGGCTGTACGTTTTTCGATTTCTACTAATTTTATTGCTCAATTTTAATTGATGTGACTGGTTCTAAAAAGCTTGGTTTGGGTTTGCATTTTGTTCTGAGGAAGTCTTTTGTGAACAAAAGTGAAGAATAAAATTTTTTTTACTGCTAATCCAGTTATTGGTCTTTGTTACTATGAGACCTGGTGTTTTTTTCTTTATTTAAGAGAGAGAATTCCCTCCACAGATTGAACAAGCAAATCAGAAATCTTGTAAAGTCCTCTAAAGCTAATTACAAAGCTAAAATATCATCCCTAGCTAAGGATAATCATAAGGCATTCTTTAACTATAGTCCGAAATGTATACCAGAATGCTCAGGTATGGTAGTAGATGGTACCACTCATGCTATACCGAGAAAATTGCCAACCTGCTGGCTGACAGATCTTGTGCAAATTTCCTACCAGCCATACCCCAAAGTATACCTGACAGAAGACCTCTGCCTAGTATCTCTAGTGATGAGGTTATATGTGCGCTCTCCAGTCCAAAAACGCAGCCTCAGTGGGACCAGATAACATCCCAGGTTGCCTATTAAGCAATTTAAAACAGCACCTAGCAGACTAATGACTGGTGCCAAAGCTACGGTCTAAAACTAAATGCAAAAAAGTGCATTATTATCCCCTTTGGTAAAGTGTAATTCCATGCTTATCACAATATGGACAGTACCCCCCCCCCCCAAGTTCAAACCCAGTGGTGCGAGATCTGAGAACACAGGTAGGTAGTAATCTGAACTTCAGCCACCACATTTCCACAGTGATAAGGAAAGCTTTCTATGTTGTGCATCTCATAAGTAAGGGCATTGCATCCAGGTCTAAGGATATTGTAACTCCAATATACTCTACCCTCATCATAGGTTCATAGGTTGATGCTAGGATATCTGCCCTAGGGCATTTATAAGCCTAGCCAGAGTGTGTTTGGCTTTTGCCACCCTTTTAGATTAGTTAACTGTGCCTCTGTATAGCAGGTCACAGAAGATAGCCCTTTTAAGGTTAGTTTACTGTGCCTCTGTCTAGTAGGGACACAGAAGAGATCCCAGGGGTAAACCTACAATCTCCCATCCACTCGTCAAGATTTCTCTTGAAGAGGGTCATTGGGGGACTCTGCCTAACATGGATTGGGATTTTGTTCCAGAGTGAGTGGAGCCTCTGGGATATGAATCTGTCCCTCCAGCATGTCCTATATTTCTGTGCTGAGGTTTAAGTCCCTGGAGCGTGTAGCTCTAAGGGATTTGGATTTCCTGAGGTGGAGCATGTCCATTAATTCTGGGTTGGACATGGCTTTATACGTCAGGCACAGATCGCCTCTGAGTAGGTGGTAAGCAACTGAGTAGAGCTGGAGTTTCTTTAGCCTAACTGCGTAGGGCATCTATATGAGTCCCTTGATCCTCTTGGTGAGGAAATTTTGGGGTATTTCCAGTTGCTGCAGGTGTCGGGTAAGGTACATCCCAAATGGGGCATTGTATTCAATTATGGGCCTGATGAGTGATGAGTAGAGGGGCACAATGACCTCTCTTGATCTACATGTGAACCCTTTCATGATAAGGTGGGCTATATAGAAGGTCTTTCTAACCACTTTGGCAACGGGATTGTCAAAGGAGAGATTGCTATCTACTTGGGTCCCCAAATCCCTAATTACTTCTTCCGTACATAATGGATTACCACCTATGTGGTAATTTGTGGGCACTTTGTTTTTCCCAAAGGGGATGACTATGCACTTTTTGGCATTTAGCTTTAGGCCATGGCTCTGGCACCAGTTATCCATCTCTGTGAGACCCTTTTGGAGGATGCTTGTGTCAGTCGGTGAGTCGATTATGGCACCCAGTTTGCAGTCATCTGCGAACCTGGTCAGCCATAGTCCTCCCGTGTTAGCCTGTACCTCAGAGAAATATATACCGAACAAGAGAGGTCCTAGGACTGAGCCTTGTGGGATGCCACTTGTAACTGGTTTAGAGTCTGACATGGCACCTGCAATTCTGACCATGTGGGTTCTATCCCTGAGCCAGTTTGCAACCCATCTTGTGACATAGGGGTTGATATTTAAGCTGGTGAGCTTATTTATGATGCCCGAGTGGGGTATTGTGTCGAAGGCTTTTGCGAGGTCCAGGTAGGCTGTGTGGACTACCTTCCCTTCATCTATGGCCTTGGTGACTGTTTCAAAGAAGTCAACCAGGTTCAAGAGGCAAGATCTGCCCTTAACAAAGCCAAATTGGGTAGGATCCAGTGTTTGGAGGTTCCCAATGTCTTTGTTTATGAGTTTCATGATGATACGCTCCATAGCTTTGCAGACCAGGCTAGTCAGGCTTATAGGGCAATAGTTTCCGGGGTCCGTTGTGGCACCACCTTTGTGGAGTGGGACCACTATTGCTGTACGCCATTCCTTGGGTACATATCCTGTAGTAAGGCTGAGATTGAACAGTGACTTTATGTGAGGGTTCAGTTCTTCTTGGAGTTCGTAGACGCAGCCCGGGACACCGTCCAGTCCCATTGATGCTGTGTTTTTTTCTTTGGAGAGCGCAGCTCTCACCTGTGCATCTGTGATGTCAGGGAGGCTACACTCTGTTGGGATAGACATTTGCTCTTTTGGGGGGTTAGTTTGCACTGAACCTGTCTGCCAGGATGTTGGCAATGTCTGTGGGTTCAGTGTATTTTTTGTCATTTTGAACTAACTCAGAGCATATCTGGGAGTTGCCACCCAGGTTCCTGACATAACTAAAGAAGGCCTTGTGATTATCTTTAGCATCTTGTGCAATTTTTCTTTCAAAGCTGGCCTTAGATGATTTTATGAGGGATCGTAGTTTCTTGCTAGTACTGATCAGAGATGCCTTCCCTTTTTGGGATTTTGCTCTATCATGTAGTAGCTTCTTCCTTCTGTTGTATAGCTTATTTATGGCTGGGGTCCACCAGACAGGTCTCCTGCCTTTGGAGGAATGAGTCTTGGTTTTATTTGGGATAGCACGATCCATGCATTCCTCTAGGTGTCCATAGAAAGCATTTGTAAAGGATTCTGCGGTTTGGGCCGTATTTTCCACTGGCCCAGGGGTTTGAAGGATTCCACCTCGGTTTTGAGAAGTGTGAAGTTTGCTTTTGAGAAGTTCTTCACCGTGGTTTCCTTGGCTGGGGGTGGGGACAGGATATGGATGTCCAGTGAGATTAATTTAAGGTCAGATCTTACCAATGAGGGGAATACCTCTGGTATGGAACATAGAGTCCCCATGTTGGTGATGATCAGGTCCAATATGTTTTCCCCTCTTGTGGGAGTGGTGACCAGTTGTTCCATAGCATTTGAGTTTATAAATTCTAGGAACCGTTGGGTGAGGGTGTTGGAGCTTGAGTAGTGCTCCCAGTCTATATTTGGGTAGTTGAAGTCACCCAATATAATGATGTTTGGAGAGACCTTCATATTCTCCAGTGTTCTCAAGAAAGCCGAGTGGGGTTCCTGAGTTTGGGAGGGTGGTCTGTAGCAGGCTAAAAACTGAAAGGCAGTTTTGCCCACTGTTAGTTGCACATGGATGGTCTCCGATGCTTCATGCAGTGCCACTAACCTGGAGGTGTGGGTATCTTTGATGAATATGGATACCCCCCCTCTTTTTGTGGTTCGGTCCGAGTTTTGGGGCCGAAAAGCATGGTATGAGGTATAACCTGGTAGTGCTGGGGTGCTCTCGGGAGCCTTGAACCAGGTTTCTGTTACTGCACAGATATCAATATTCTCCATACCGAGGAGAGCCTCGAGTGCGTGCATCTTGAGGTTTAGACTTCTGGCGTTGAGCAGCATTACCCTTAATTTCTTTTTCCTTGTGTTGTCTATGGAGGTGGGTTTGTCTTTTGAGCCTTGCCTAAAAAAAGGCACTATGGGGGTGGCAAGAGCCTTAGCCAGTATTCGAAAGCCCAGGGGTGACAGGTGCAAGCCGTCCCTAGCGAAGCAATGTGGCTTGTCGAGCATGTCATCCCAGGCTGACACACACTGGATCCCCTTTGAATGACACCAATACTTTAGCCAATTGTTAAAATTGATCATTTTGTCTTTATACTGTGGCATCATTTTTGTTGAGGGTAAGATGCTACTCAAGGTCAGGGTCATACCGGCCTGGTCTACATGATCAGAGAGCTCCTGTATGTCTCTTTTCATGTAGTCCAGGGAGGTACGTCTCAGGTCATTCACACCAGCATGGACAATGACGGAGTCATATTTGTACTTGCTTTGGAGTGACCGGAGTGCTTGTGCTATGTGGCGGATCCTGGCACCCGACAGGCAGCTTACAGTGACCTTCTCCTTGTTCAGCCTGGTGAGTGGGACGTCAGTGTGTCTGACAATAGAGTCACCTATTACAAGTGTATTAGGTGTGTTGTTTAGCCTTAAGGGCTGTGACTGTGTGGCACACTGACTTTGTGAACTATGTGATACATGGGTATTGTTGTGGGGTAGCGGTTGCTTGGATGTCTGCTTTGGAGGTCTCTGCTGCTTGGGCAGATTTTTATTTAGAGCCTCCGAGTATGTTTTTGTGTGTGTATGTGTTTGGTTTTCTGTTGCGATAGGTCTATGTGAGACTGGATTTGTGGTGTGTGTGGTTACCTTCTCCTCCTGACTGACTGCACCAGTATTGGGTTGAGAGAGCTCAGCCTCCAGTTTGGCTATATAGTTACATCTCTCACATATATTTGAGCTTGTTGGGAGGAGGCGAGGGTGGTCTGTGTACCTAAGGCAGTTGTAACATTGCCTCAAGATTCCCAGATTCACCAGCTGGACTGGAGAGTAAACCCGAAACTGACTTTTGGACATGCCAGAATAGTATAAGGAACTACTTTTTGACTGATCAGAAAGGACCAATAGGGAGCCAAGTACTTAAAGGGAGTATAAGAGGGTGTAGTGCTTTAGTTTATTAGTGCTTACTTATAAGATTACTTATACGAGCAACTGCAGGGCTTTAGAATGAAAATAGAGTGCTTACTTTGAGATTTAGAATAGTTCTAAGGGAAAAAGTGAAGAGCAGAGTTTATGGAGCCGGGAATAGTTTAAACCCGTTTAAGCGGCGCTGCCCGATGCTGCGCTATGCGCAAAATCGTGCAAAACCGCACAAATGCGGGTTCTAAAGCAGGGAAACTGAAAGAGATAGGAATTGACCCAGAGCGGCCAATAAGCTACTAGTTTCAGGGCTGAAACCACTCCTCCAGGGACAGATAGGCTGCTCAAAGCTCCCCACTCTCACTGGTGAACAGAGAAGCTTCCTCCTATCCAAGTAAGGATATTGGGCAACACAGGAAACTATGCCACAGTCCGGAATTCAGCAAAACCTGAAATCTGGACTAATCTAGTTCAGCAAAGGCAGGAAAAGAGAATTTTTTTTTTGTTTGTTTTTTTCAGGAAACAGCAGAAAAACACACAGAAAACACTGTAAATGCTATAAACAGGCTAGCGCACTTTGGTGTGTAGCCTGCAACAGTTATACAATACAAAAATGACTTAAATTGATATAAAACTGGCTATTCCCTTGACCTACTTAGTCCGTAATACTTGTACCTAATAATTATTGTACTTTTTCCTCTTTCAGTTTACTTTATTTTCTCCCTTTTCCTTAACAATAACTACATTTACTACCCTGTTTCTCTAGCAACCTGCATACTTAACACTGTATAATACTTGTTTCTCTAGCAACCTGCATACTTAACATTGTATAATATTTAAGTTTAGCAATACCTGTTTTTGTTGTCACGACCAGTTACTACTGATATTTTTTTAACTTTATTTGTAGTATCTAAGACTTGAGCTTATTCTCCTCATCCCCTTGTCTGAACTTTGTTTGTCATTTATTTAGACTAGTCCATGAAAACCATATATGTAATTGTTTTTCACCTGAGTACATTATGTTATTTGTTTGTTTGTTTTTATTTTATTTTAGTTACTTCCTAATCTGTAGTGTCTTAGTCTGATAGTGGAGCTTTTCTCCTCGGGCCTCTGCTGAAAATGGACATGTATCCAGCCAGACTAGCCCGGTTAACAAATGTAAAATAAAATAAAAAAATAAAATAAAAAACAAGTGCAAAAACTGTAAAAAGCAGAAGGCAAATGCAATTTATATTTTTTAAAGCACAGATCTGTTAGAAATTCACTTTTTAGGTGGGAAAAGGCAGTCGGAGCAAGAAAAAAAACGAAGACAAATACTTAAATCTGGAAAAGTCTCTCTTGGGTCTCTCTGTTGCCTGTATCACTCTGCAGGACACCACAAGGAGCTGTGTGGAGTTGTGACCATTAATGGAGTCGAATGCTCCTTCTGCATGTACCTCCCTGCACACCTACAGCAGCTAGAGAGACCACAGAGGTTTCTCACCAAGAAAATACAGGGCCTCCAAACCATGGATAGAATGGAAGCCCTATCATTGTGCTCTGTATTGTATAGGCTGCTGAGAGGCGACTTGTACTTGGCCTACATGGCTGTCTTTGACCCTGCCTTGATGAAAATGCTGTACATCCGCAAGTCGAATGGCACAAGAGTCACTATGTTTAAGGATCTTAACCTAGCCTGTGACATTAACAGAACATGCTGGAGAGACGGATACATCTCCCAGAAATTGCTGCTATTCTGGAATAAACTTCCAGTTCACATGAAGCAGTGCTCCTCACTGACCCTATTCAAGAGCAACCTGGACAAATGGATGGGAGACCATAAATTCACCATGGTGGTGGCACCCATGTCCCTAATGGATAGGAGTAGTCTGTCTTTATCATAGACTCTTTCCACGATTTACATCCGTCTAACCAAGGACAATTGAGACAACTCGGGATTAACAAGGCTAGGGGCTCTGCCAGCCTAGAAACCTCCTGTCGACCTGTAAACCTGTGTAGGAGGACTTGCTGGAATTTTGCTGTGCATACTTCCATCAAGGATAAGATGCTTCCATCAAGGACAAGATTCTGGTCTTGAATGGTATCCTTCCCTACTTGAGTATGATGTGAAGATTCAAAGAAAAGATAATTGGTATCAAAAACAGAAACACAAATTTCAATAACTTTGTAACCAGACAGGAAATCCAGCCATTGGTTCGCACCCCTGGTCATGCTCTGTATACTGTACTCCAGTCAAAGACCTGATGTAACCAATAGCTTGGTCTCTGCACACAGTAAGTTGGTCTCTCTCAACCAATAAATCTTGCTTCAAAAATATACTGTATTAAATTAAAATAACATGGTCTCTCACACTAAAAGACTTGCATCAAGATAATATAATGTTAACTTATTTATTTTCTAAAATATTCTACAAGAAACATGCTCACAACTTAGCAGAAATGTGCTCACAACTTAGCACTTTCGTCCCACAAGGCACAGGGACTTCAACAAAGTTCTATAAGCTATTCTCATAATAGAATTTAAAGGGCAGCTGGCCTGGTACCTACCTATGAACCTGTAAACGTTTCATGTAGTGAAGCGTGGGCCATTTTAAGCTTAGCCAATTTCTCTTTAAGTGCTTGAAAAAAAAGCTGTCCCATTTGGTTATCTTACCCATCCCATAGTCAACAGTTATATATTACCCCTAATGAGAATAACTGGGATCGTACCGTAGATATTTTGAGGGGACTCGTGCGCTGAACAAAGCATTTAGGAGCTGCCTGTGTCTATTAGTAGTACAGTTGGCAGTACTGGAGTAAATTTTGTTTCCCATCTGTAGATCTAAGTGTAAGTATGAAAATGTACAGAGATGAACTTTGTTTTTTGTTGATGGAGAGTCTGTTCCATAGCGGCGATATCCTCTGTAAAATATACCTGTCCCTCCCAGCTATTTATTGATGTTGCAGAAGAGGTTTAGATTCCTAGACTGTGTATTTTGGATGCAGTTTGAATTGCTGATGTGCAGTAAATCCATCAGTAATGGGTCTGAGACTGCCTTGTATGCCAGACACAGGTCACCTTTTTCAATCTGTAGGATACTGAGTAAAGTGACAGGGCTTTGAGTTGGTCCATGTAGGAGATGTTGCTTAGGCCTTGTATCCTTTTAGTACGGTATCTCTTGCAAGCATTACAGCTGTGTGTGTCTGGTCACATACATGCCACAGAGGGCATTATTATATTCAGTGATTGGCCTAATGAGAGCTGTGTAAAGGGGGATAATGGCATCCCTAAATCTAGACACAATTCCTTTGTTTATACCCTGTGTAATATAGAATGGGCACATGTTGGTCAAAAATTACAAATCTCAAACAATTGGATCAATCCTTATCAATGTGGTAGTTCCCTGCAGTAGATGACTTCCCTAAGGATACAGTAATACATTTTTTGACAATTAGTTTGTCCATGAGTTTGGCACAAGTTATTTATTTGGGACAAACCTTCCTGCAGGATAGCCAAGTCATTTGAAGATTCAATAACTGCTCCTAACCTGGAGTCAGCTTCAAACATAGTCAGCCATAACCCTTTGGTATTGGCTTTTACTTCTGAAAAGTAGATGCCAAACAGGAACCTGTTAATCTGTTTCAGTAGACCCAGCTCTAAAGGGAATAAGGGCAACATGCTTGACTGGTGATTCATCAGCACTCTGACCAGTGCACCTGTTGTTTTCACTGATTATTGCATCATTACGACTTCTTTCTGCCATGACCAAAGAAATTTCTTGATATGTATCTGCATTCAGAGCTTTTCAATAAAAAAGACAAGTCCTGCTTACTGTATGATTTAACATGCACTTACAGGTCTTATGTACAAGTGCAAAACACTATAGCAGAGCTTTCAAAGTTCTGGCTTCTTACCCCTTCAAGACAGACATTTCTGTCCAGTTGCAAAATGCATCAGAGTCCCACCCTTTGGATGACTACAAAATCTAAGAAAACCTTGCAGGCTAAAAGCACATTTGGGAGTTTTTAAATTCAGAACTATCACGTCCACTGGAAAGCCAGTATGTCTTTTAAGCAGAGCAATTTAGGCTTCTTAATAACCTAAAGAGGGTCTGGAGATGTGTCAGTAATTTGGAAGGAAGTCTGAGTCCATCCTGTTAAAAATCATACATAATGGTCAGATCATCTCTGATTATTCAAAAATAGAAAATCTGTTTGCTTTCAGGTTTAAACTGCCACCTGAATCTCCTCAGGTGTACAAATAATGACATCACCCAGCTATAGGTTTACCTCAAAGGTCACACCCCTACCGTCTCCTTTCATAGTGTGTTGATCCATGAAGTAAATATATAGTTAAAAATATGTATCAAAGATGTGATGGTTCCCTCATTGTAGTGGCACTTCTGCTAATTATTGACACATCACTCTTCAGTGACACCTGCCCAGACCTGGAGAAGTCATCCATAATAATATCCCCTCACCAACCGGAGAGATCCATTGCTGCTCGAATAGTTAAAATTAAGAACGGTCTTAAACAACAACATAAATGTTTCTAATGAAAGGCTCTGTGACAAATTAACTGAACTTGATCGTTGTCTGCTTAAAATTAAACTACAGATGGACACTGAATATTTCAAGGAATGTTTAAGAATGAAAATAGTACCCAATGGATTGCGTTTATGGCGTTTTCCCAATGGATTACGTTTATAGCGTTTTCCCAGTTGATTACATTTATGGCGTTTTCCCAATGGATTACGTTTATGGCATTTTCCCAATGGATTGCATTTATGGCGTTTTCCCAGTGGATTACGTTTATGGCGTTTTCCCAATGGATTGCATTTATGGCATTTTCCCAATGGATTACGTTTATGGTGTTTTCCCAGTGGATTACGTTTATGGCGTTTTCTCAGTGGATTACGTTTATGGCGTTTTCCCAATGGATTACGTTTATGGCATTTTCCCAGTGGGTTACGTTTATGGCGTTTTCCCAATGGATTACGTTTATGGCGTTTTCCCAGTGGATTAAATTTATGGCGTTTTCCCAATGGATTACGTTTATAGCGTTTTTCCCAGTGGATTACGTTTATGGCGTTTTCCCAATGGATTACGTTTATGGCGTTTTCCCAGTGGATTACGTTTATGGCGTTTTCCCAATGGATTATTATGGCGTTTTCCCAATGGATTACGTTTATGGCGTTTTCCCAGTGGATTACGTTTATGGCATTTTCCCAATGGATTGCGTTTATGGCGTTTTCCCAAAGGATTACGTTTATGGCATTTTCCCAATGGATTACGTTTATGGTGTTTTCCCATGGGGTTACTACAAAACTCTGATTTACATAAGGAATTGCTACAGCTTTTTTACAGACACGGTTTTGAGTATATGGAATTGGTGATTTAAGTACAACAGTGAAACAACGGAAACATTACCCATAGATGTTTTAGTTCTAGAAGAAACCATTATACAGGATGTTTCTTTTACTGAAAATAAGTTTGAATACACTCGTATTTTACATTCCATTGATGAACAAATGGAGGTAATAAAAACTAGGAAAATAAAAAAAACTGGCTTGAGATGTGGGTGAATATAGTTCTGAAACTGCATACCCCCCACCCACGAATTCACAAGTTTGGAGTAGAAAACCCTTTATTTCAGAAAATAGGAAGGAAACTGTTGAGAATATCACTACCAAAGGCAATGATTTTGAGACTGATTTTTTTAGATCAAGTGGAATACCCCCCGCTCAGACGTTCTGAATGCCTGAAGAACCAACAACACACCAAGACGAACTGGAGAGGCCCACGACAGTAATGTGAGCTATCCACAGATGACAGGATCAACCAGCGCTTATCGGGGGAACGGCAGAGGTCCTTGGAGGGGGAGGAGATGACCTACTCACCACTTTATAATGGACATATGAATGATATTGTTTCTTTTGTTGTGCCTCCATTAATTATTGAATGTAATAGTCTGAGAGATTTTGAAGTATACCATGTCTCTTCCTTAACAATTGATACCAGTATGTGTGAATGTTTTTCGAAAGGGATGACTTTTGTACCCGGTAATAAGACTAATTTAGTACAAGTATTAATAGACCTAAAGTTATATGTGTGAAAATTAAATTTAAAGCTGTTGTGTCAAAATGAGATCCTGGCAGTAAACACTCTAAAAATTCCTAGCGGGTTTAATCCCCCTACACCCGTCTCATGAGGTATTTGAGCGAATGTGTGAACTGGATATTAGGACCCTGTGCTCTAAGCAAGCACAGACATATTTTAATAATAAAAACAACAGAAGAGGAGTTTATGAACTTGGAATTGATTAAAAGAATATCTGGTATATGATTTATGAAACCGGATAACGGAGGGAATTTGGTAGGTATGAACAATGCCAATTATATTAAGAAGATAATATTGATTTTAGATTCTTGAACTTATGAAAAAAGTTCAATAAATGAGCTCAGTAGAACTTATTCCAGAATAAAAAGCTTTTTACAAGATTTACTTATGGATGGTTCTGTTACTATAGAAGAATACATCTATTTGAGTGTGAGCTATCCTTTTAATCAAACTGTTTTTGGAGTACCTAAAATCCATAAGGATATGAATCAATCTCTGATGTGTCCAATTGTGGACGCAAGGGGTTCTATTACACATCCTTTAGCCAAATTTTTGGATTTTAAACTAAAAAAGCTTGTGCTAAATGAGCCCCACTTGTGTGTTGACTTGAGAATTTTAAGAGATTGGATGTTGCTAGATTCAACAAAGACCACCTATTTATTACAATAGATGTTAAAGACCTGTATACTGTTATACCTCACGACATTGGTGAGGAATGGTTCTGCTACTGTCTAAGATGTAAAGGTTTGGCACAGGACCAGATTAATACAACTACTGGAAATGGTGTTGAGATCTAATTTTATCATATTTGAAAAGGCGTTGCATCTTCAGAAGGAAGGTGTAGCTATGGGCTCTTCCTGTGGGTGTTTGTACGCTAACATTATGATGTTAGAATGGGAGACCAAGGTATTTATTTACCTCTCCCTTTTTCCTTCATTGTGATACGTACACCCGATTTTTGGATGATATCTTAATTCTTTGGAAGGGCCCTAATGAACTAGTAGGGAATTTCTTAGAATATATTAATATAACTGCATCATTTTTGAAATTTAATCATGATAATGACAAAATTCCCCTACTTGGATGTCCTTATAAAGAAAGGACATATTAAACAATAGATTTCAGCAGAAATTTACTGTGTCAACTTATTCCAACACCTTTTTACATTATAAGAGTAACCATCCTTACACACAAAAATGGGCCGTTGTAAAAGGGCAATTTGTGAGAGCAGCCCGTATGGTGACATTATGGGAAAATTTTTAGATGAGTGTGATAATCTAAAAGACATGTTTCTTTTAAGATGGTACCGTATGGCATTTATTAGAGAGTTGTGTGAGGGAGTTAGACAAGAGGGCCAAAAGTTATTTTAACCACATACTAGGTGAAAAGATTAACAGCTATGTAGCTACTGACCAAGTAGATATGCACCCTACATCTAATGGTTTGGTTGAGGAGAGCAGTATTGTTAGTCTGTGTAGCACACAACAAACTAATATTGGTAGGGATCAAAATGATAATTTTTTGGATGCCTTTATAGCTACTGTTAATATAGATAGTCGTCATGTTAGGAGCATTTTATTTAAAAATGGGAATATTTTGGAGAGAGAAAAGGAAGTAAGGGAGCGAGTTGGGAATAAGCCTAAATTTGTGTATAAAAAAGGTATGAATTTTAAAAACATTTTAGAGAATATTGTTAAACAGAAAAAGACATGGACTATGATTAAGTGTGGTGCCTGTGTTTATTGTTGGTATATTCTAGAAGTGAGCAAAACCACTATAAATGGTTTTAACATCAAAATTCATGGCAGACCAAGTTGTAATTCTGTTAAAGTTGTCTATTGTGCTATTTGCTTGTCGTGCCCATGTTTTTATGTGGGCAAAACTGAGCGTAAATTAAAAAACAGAATGGGAGGACATCTGTGTGACATTCGCTCACAAAAAGAAACTAACACCCTGGCCAAACTTAATGAACAATTATGGTCATGAATTTAGGTTTAATGTGCTGGAAACATTGAAGATTTCAGAACGGGGAGGGGTGTGGCCATTACTTTTAGAAAAAGCCGAGCTTGTTTGGCAGATACGTCTTAATGCCCTGTTTTAGCCAGACTTAAACGAAGCAGTGTGTATAAAAAGTCTTTTAAAGTTAAAAACAATAAGAAGATAAAACAGTGACCTATTTTTTGTTGGTTATATATAACATGTATAAATATTACCTTACTGTGATACGTTTCCAAGAAATTTCATTATTTGTAGGTAGTGAATGTAATTTATTTCTTTGGGGTGTGTTTACACACAGTAGTTCCTATTGGTCTCCTATGAGCGTGTGTAAGAGCTGATAAGTTTGATTGGATGAAGATGGCTTTAAATAACTTATGAAAAAATGGTTGGTTTATCTGATGAAGTTCCTTGCAGTTTATTAGTGGGATAAAAGGGCTTATTTGTTTTATCGTTATTGTGTTCTTCGTTGCATTTTAAATTTGGTGCAATACTTGTTTTTATAAAAGAAATTCTTGGACTGCATTCTAGGACGTCTTGGCAGCTTTTTTTGGTGATATATTTCTTCTGGTGTCTCGTTTTTGCCTCACTTTGTACCACCCCATCTGTATAATCTATGCATTCTGTAAAATTTAAGGAGCAAGCTGTTTTATTGCAACTGACCTGCCATCTGAACACGTGTAATCACTTCTTTCAGCGGTAGGGCATCAGAAAAGGGGTGTGGTACATTACAAGATGCATTATGCCTCTCTAGTTTAATAGGGGGGGGCAGTAGCATGCATAATGGAGAAATTTTAATTGACCTTTTGAAGGCCTTTCACGACCCTCAGCTTCTCTCAGAATTAATGCTATACAGATTGACTCTGCTGTACTTATCTGGATTAGCAGTTTCTATGGCCAGGCAGGCCCCAACTGCTTTCACTCAAAACAGTTGAAAAAGTGTTCCTAGGAGCTGTGTACTGGATGGTCTTCTGTGACTTCAGTGCTTTCAGCTTTCCTGCCTTTGATTTGTGACGATGCTTGGTTTGTGACTATGGACCGCTGATGCGTCACATGAAAGCACTAGCTCAGCTCTTACTGGACATTTCAAAGTAAGTGAGTAATGATTTGCCTCCATTGAACCTTAGCTCTAAAAATACTAGAGCCACGATCTTCAGAATTGCCAAGTAACAGTCTCAAATCAGTAATACATGGTCCATAACCTCACCTCTGTGTGTCTGTCTACACTCTGTCCAATATTTTAAGTAACTTGGCTTCTGACTGAACTTCCAGCCCTATCTTTATAACCTGTATTGACACCATAGCTAAAAAGCTTAAGGCTATGCTGGCAGTACACCATAAAATTGCACAGCTAGCAACTTACAAACTGAGAAGCTCCATCACTGTCATTTAGTAAGTTATTCCAGTGGTTACATTTGGCTCTTGTTCCAGCTTCAACAGGCTTATGGTTTGTAAGTCTAATATGCAACCTCCTCACTCAGAATGCCATTGCAATATTCTTGTTAAAGCTAAAAACGTTCCCACAGTGCTTAAAGCTAACGAGTATTACCTCTTGCTTCCTTCTTTACAGAGTTCTTTACCTGGGGCATAGTTCCTGTCTGGGCTACTTTCAAATACAAAACTTTAATTCTTAACATAACCCGAAAGAAGACTACTACTACTCTGTCACCAGTCCTTTCACCCTATTAACCCCTAAATATTCACTAGAATGCTTCAATTGTTTCAGCAAAACATCCTCTTTCTGAGGTCCGTAATTGTCAAATTCTGTCCTCTTGATTGGCTATATGGCTCTCACCTACTTTTTCTGAATTTAGGTCCAGTCTGAGCACCTACTCAAATGTGGCATGGAGTTGTGTGTAATGGGTATCCCTTATATTTAATTTTTGATCAAAGTGAATATTGACTACTGCTGCTGCTGAATTGTGATTAGTGACACTAAACTATTTATTGTCTGTATATATTGTTCAGTTTCCCATGTCTACCTTTCTTACAACCTCTTTTGTTCAAAGTCAGAGCTGAAAGTGACACTTGACTGGTCTATCATCATTAAATGCGTAACTAAATAAATGCATGAAGTACAGATCTCTTCCATTTGGGCTATCCACAGCCTTCAGGATATTTAAAACATGTTTAGCTGTAGTTGCACATCTCAGGAAAATAAGCTGAAAAGGGCTATTGGCCGAGTCTGCCATCTATAAACATCTAAGTAAATAAATTAAAATACAGAGCCTAATCTTAGGAAAAATTACTACAACGCATCAATGTAACATACTTTTGTTGTAGTTTCTGAGTATCACATTAAATTACAAGAATGAATGCTTGATCTGTTTAGCCTAAATGACTTTCGTCTGTGCTGGCATGACTCACCTCAGATGAAAATCAATGAAAATACCAAATGCAATGGCATGTTTCTATCAACAATAGATTGTTGTATACAGACAATGCCATACGTATGTGATCTATATGTATATATGTAAGGTTACACTTGGAAAGCCTCGCTGCTCTGTCCAAAATATCAGCCATCATATTCCCAAGAGACTACGCTTCTACCCTTACATTCAGTTAGGAATGTGTTTTCAAAATATACATCAAAATGGAAGCTAGTTCATGAGAGAATCTGGTTAAAATCAGGATTTGTAGTAGCAAATAAGTATACAGATTTCATACCAAACAATTTTCTATGGCTATGATGATACATAAGAATAAAAATATAAGTTCCAAATACATTACTTATACATTAAAAATGTTCCAAAATCTTATTAATAGCAATCCTGATATTAAAGCATGGTAATTTATTTTATATCCAGTAGCGTACACACAAGGTAATATAATAACATTTAATATGGAAGTAGCCAACATGCTTAAAGAAAAGGGATTAATATATTGGCATCAATTGCTAAACCCTGGAAAACGTCTGACAATAGACCAGATTAAACAGAAATTAAATATGGAAGATAGTTCGTGGTAACATGTACAAGAATTAAGACAGTATATATTAAGCAAACAAGAAACCATGCAACCATCAACAAGACAAAATGTTCCTAATCTTATAGAACATACAATATTACTAACGAATCAACCCATTACTGGAAAGGGATACTTATCATCTATTTATAAAACAAACAAAAAAATAAAAATGCATAATAATGACAAAATATGGAATTATTATAGATCAGTTAATGGACATGTGCCAAATGACAGAGATAAAAAACTATTTTTTCTCTCTCCAAAGCAGACATCACTTTCATTACACTGGAGACTTTTTACATGGCAATTCATACACAGATCTTATGTAACCCCTCATAAAATGGAACTTATGTTTAAGAAAAATATTGGCTGCTGGAGATGTGATTTATCAATAAAAGCAGACTGGCAACATATGTTCTACGAATGCCATTTGATTAAACCATATTGGGATAAAATAAATTATTTTCTGCAAATGGTATTCAATGATAAATTCCAGATTTCCAAATCTATTATTTTGTTTAATGCACCTGTACGCGACTGTGTGCCAAGAACAAAATATGTAATCTTATTGACTCTCCTAGCTATTGCAAGGAAGAACATTACATCAAACTGGAAATCCAAAGCGTCTCCAACTTTTAAGCAATTCATGAATATGGTGTCAGCAGTATCGCAATTGGAAATGAACACTATTAAAGGAAGAACTGAAAGAACTACATCATTATACGTAGCATGGCAAAAAGTAACTGAAATACTGGAGAATAATGACTGCAGCAGATTATAATCAGGAAACAATTGTATAGAAAGTCAATTATATGTCAACAATAGACACCCTTGTAAATACTTTATTTTGGTTTTAATGTTTGATATCTGTTTAGAGGTTTTAGCCTACCTTTTTAAAGAATTTGTAAATACTTAATTGTCATAAATAACCTGCATTCATGTTTTCTTGTTTTCGGAAATGAACAAAAATATTAAAAAAAAAAAAAAGAATGTGTTTTCCTGATGAATGGATCCAGTCAGACTATCCAGAAGGATGTGGCTAATTTCCCCTACATTATTTCAGCAGAATAATGGTCTCTCTAGATTGTGCAGCCCACTTCAGCATTCTTTTTTTCTTAGAGCGAAGTCCCAACAGCAACGATTTCTTCAAATTAAAATGAAAGAGGAGGAAGTAGTATTCAGACAATTTCTTTTTGGGTGACTTTAGACTACTGTACGAAATGACCAAAGAGACAATGTGAATAGCTTTAATGGGTATCAGTAAGTGCTTTCATTCTCTATGCACATACGCCCGTATTGTTGGGGTACTGGTGATGATGTGAATAACTTTAATGGGTATCAGTAAGTGCTTTCATTCTCTATGCACATACGCCCGTATTGTTGGGGTACTGGTGATGATGTGAATAGCTTTAATGGGTATCAGTAAGTGCTTTCATCCTCTATGCACATATGCCTGTATTGTTGGGGTACTGGTGATGATGTGAATAGCTTTAATGGGTATCAGTAAGTGCTTTCATTCTCTATGCACATACGCCCGTATTGTTGGGGTACTGGAGATGATGTGAATAACTTTAATGGGTATCAGTAAGTGCTTTCATTCTCTATGCACATATGCCTGTATTGTTGGGGTACTGGTGATGATGTGAATAGCTTTAATGGGTATCAGTAAGTGCTTTCATTCTCTATGCACATACGCCCGTATTGTTGGGGTACTGGTGATGATGTGAATAACGGGTATCAGTAAGTGCTTTCATTCTCTATGCACATACGCCCATATTGTTGGGGTACTGGTGATGATGTGAATAACTTTAATGGGTATCAGTAAGTGCTTTCATTCTTTATGCACATACGCCTGTATTGTTGGGGTACTGGTGATGATGTGAATAACTTTAATGGGTATCAGCAAGTGCTTTCATTCTCTATGCACATACGCCCGTATTGTTGGGGTACTGGTGATGATGTGAATAACTTTAATGGGTATCAGTAAGTGCATTCATTCTCTATGCACATATGCCTGTATTGTTGGGGTACTGGTGATGATGTGAATAGCTTTAATGGGTATCAGTAAGTGCTTTCATTCTCTATGCACATATGCCTGTATTGTTGGGGTACTGGTGATGATGTGAATAACTTTAATGGGTATCAGTAAGTGCTTTCATTCTCTATGCACATACGCCCGTATTGTTGGGGTACTGGTGATAATGTGAATAACTTTAATGGGTATCAGTAAGTGCTTTCATTCTCTATGCACATACGCCCGTATTGTTGGGGTACTGGTGATGATGTGAATAGCTTTAATGGGTATCAGTAAGTGCTTTCATTCTCTATGCACATACGCCCGTATTGTTGGGGTACTGGTGATGATGTAAATAACTTTAATGGGTATCAGTAAGTGCTTTCATTCTCTATGCACATATGCCTGTATTGTTGGGGTACTGGTGATGATGTGAATAACTTTAATGGGTATCAGTAAGTGCTTTCATTCTCTATGCACATACGCCCGTATTGTTGTGGTACTGGTGATGATGTGAATAACTTTAATGGGTATCAGTAAGTGCTTTCATTCTCTATGCACATATGCCTGTATTGTTGGGGTACTGGTGATGATGTGAATAACTTTAATGGGTATCAGTAAGTGCTTTCATTCTCTATGCACATACGCCTGTATTGTTGGGGTACTGGTGATGATGTGAATAACTTTAATGGGTATCAGTAAGTGCTTTCATTCTCTATGCACAGACACCCGTATTGTTGGGGTACTGGTGATGATGTGAGTAACTTTAATGGGTATCAGTAAGTGCTTTCATTCTCTATGCACATACGCCTGTATTGTTGGGGTACTGGTGATGATGTGAATAACTTTAATGGGTATCAGTAAGTGCTTTCATTCTCTATGCACATATGCCTGTATTGTTGGGGTACTGGTGATGATGTGAATAGCTTTAATGGGTATCAGTAAGTGCTTTCATTCTCTATGCACATACGCCCGTATTGTTGGGGTACTGGTGATGATGTGAATAACTTTAATGGGTATCAGTAAGTGCTTTCATTCTCTATGCACATACGCCCGTATTATTGGGGTACTGGTGATGATGTGAATAGCTTTAATGTGTATCAGTAAGTGCTTTCGTTCTCTATGCACATATGCCTGTATTGTTGGGGTACTGGTGATGATGTGAATAACTTTAATTGGCATCAGTAAGTGCTTTCATTCTTTTTGCACATATGCCCGTATTGTTGGGGTACTGGTGATGATGTGAATAACTTTAATGGGTATCAGTAAGTGCATTCATTCTCTATGCACATACGCCCGTATTGTTGGGGTACTGGTGATGATGTGAATAGCTTTAATGGGTATCAGTAAGTGCTTTCATTCTCTATGCACATACGCCTGTATTGTTGGGGTACTGGTGATGATGTGAATAACTTTAATGGGTATCAGTAAGTGCTTTCATTCTCTATGCACATACGCCCGTATTGTTGGGGTACTGGTGATGATGTGAATAACTTTAATGGGTATCAGTAAGTGCTTTCATTCTCTATGCACATACGCCCGTATTGTTGGGGTACTGGTGATGATGTGAATAGCTTTAATGGGTATCAGTAAGCGCTTTCATTCTCTATGCACATATGCCTGTATTGTTGGGGTACTGGTGATGATGTGAATAACTTTAATGGGTATCAGTAAGTGCTTTCATTCTCTATGCACATACGCCCGTATTGTTGGGGTACTGGTGATGATGTGAATAGCTTTAATGGGTATCAGTAAGTGCTTTCATTCTCTATGCACATATGCCTGTATTGTTGGGGTACTGGTGATGATGTGAATAACTTTAATGGGTATCAGTAAGTGCTTTCATTCTCTATGCACATACGCCCGTATTGTTGGGGTACTGGTGATGATGTGAATAACGGGTATCAGTAAGTGCATTCATTCTCTATGCACATACGCCCGTATTGTTTGGGTACTGGTGATGATGTGAATAGCTTTAATGGGTATCAGTAAGTGCTTTCATTCTCTATGCACATACGCCTGTATTGTTGGGGTACTGGTGATGATGTGAATAACTTTAATGGGTATCAGTAAGTGCATTCATTCTCTATGCACATACGCCTGTATTGTTGGGGTACTGTTGATGATGTGAATAGCTTTAATGGGTATCAGTAAGTGCTTTCATTCTCTATGCACATATGCCCGTATTGTTGGGGTACTGGTGATGATGTGAATAGCTTTAATGGGTATCAGTAAGTGCTTTCATTCTCTATGCACATACGCCTGTATTGTTGGGGTACTGGTGATGATGTGAATAGCTTTAATGGGTATCAGTAAGTGCTTTCATTCTCTATGCACATACGCCCGTATTGTTGGGGTACTGGTGATGATGTGAATAGCTTTAATGGGTATCAGTAAGTGCTTTCATTCTCTATGCACATACGCCCGTATTGTTGGGGTACTGGTGATGATGTGAATAACTTTAATGGGTATCAGTAAGTGCTTTCATTCTCTATGCACATACGCCTGTATTGTTGGGGTACTGGTGATGATGTGAATAACTTTAATGGGTATCAGTAAGTGCTTTCATTCTCTATGCACATACGCCCGTATTGTTGGGGTACTGGTGATGATGTGAATAGCTTTAATGGGTATCAGTAAGTGCTTTCATTCTCTATGCACATACGCCCGTATTGTTGGGGTACTGGTGATGATGTGAATAGCTTTAATGGGTATCAGTAAGTGCTTTCATTCTCTATGCACATACGCCCGTATTGTTGGGGTACTGGTGATAATGTGAATAGCTTTAATGGGTATCAGTAAGTGCTTTCATTCTCTATGCACATACGCCTGTATTGTTGGGGTACTGGTGATGATGTGAATAACTTTAATGGGCATCAGTAAGTGCTTTTATTCTCTATGCACATACGCCTGTATTGTTGGGGTACTGGTGATGACGTGAATAGCTTTAATGGGTATCACTAAGTGCTTTCATTCTCTATGCACATACGCCTGTATTGTTGGGGTACTGGTGATGATGTGAATAACTTTAATGGGTATCAGTAAGTGCTTTCATTCTCTATGCACATACGCCCGTATTGTTGGGGTACTGGTGATGATGTGAATAGCTTTAATGGGTATCAGTAAGTGCTTTCATTCTCTATGCACATACTCCTATATTGTTGGGGTACTGGTGATGATGTGAATAGCTTTAATGGGTATCAGTAAGTGCTTTCATTCTCTATGCACATACGCCCGTATTGTTGGAGTACTGGTGATGATGTGAATAACTTTAATGGGTATCAGTAAGTGCTTTCATTCTCTATGCACATATGCCCGTATTGTTGGGGTATTGGTGATGATGTGAATAGCTTTAATGGGTATCAGTAAGTGCTTTCATTCTCTATGCACATACGCCCGTATTGTTGGGGTACTGGTGATGATGTGAATAGCTTTAATGGGTATCAGTAAGTGCTTTCATTCTCTATGCACATATGCCTGTATTGTTGGGGTACTGGTGATGATGTGAATAACTTTAATGGGTATCAGTAAGTGCTTTCTTTCTTTATGCACATATGCCCGTATTGTTGGGGTACTGGTGATGATGTGAATAACTTTAATGGGTATCAGTAAGTGCTTTCATTCTCTATGCACATACGCCCGTATTGTTGGGGTACTGGTGATGATGTGAATAGCTTTAATGGGTATCAGTAAGTGCTTTCATTCTCTATGCACATATGCCCGTATTGTTGGGGTACTGGTGATGATGTGAATAACTTTAATGGGTATCAGTAAGTGCTTTCATTCTCTATGCACATATGCCCGTATTATTGGGGTACTGGTGATGATGTCAATAGCTTTAATGGGTATCAGTAAGTGCTTTCATTCTCTATGCACATACGCCCGTATTGTTGGGGTACTGGTGATGATGTGAATAACTTTAATGGGTATCAGTAAGTGCTTTCATTCTCTATGCACATACACCCGTATTGTTGGGGTACTGGTGATGATGTGAATAACTTTAATGGGTATCAGTAAGTGCTTTCATTCTCTATGCACATACGCCTGTATTGTTGGGGTACTGGTGATGATGTGAATAACTTTAATGGGTATCAGTAAGTGCTTTCATTCTCTATTCACATATGCCCGTATGTTGGGGTTCTGGTGATGACACAAACACAGCTACATGTGCAATGCCCCCTCCCCCCTCTTGCTCTCACCTTCATTGGGAAATATCCTGAATAAGGAGCAAATACGATTATATGGGGCAGGCATGATGGTCGTCACACATGGCAGAAGACAGCACACACAAAACATAAATAATGTAAGTGCGTCACTAACAACTGCTCCCTCATTCATGCTTGTTTTGATTCAACATTATGGCTCAGCCTATCCAACCAGCTTTCAGTCTTTTATGCAAACTATCAAAAAACTATCAAAATGAAAGACAGCATATTTTGTATGCACTAGATGTCTGCAGAGAGTTAGAATACATCAGAAAAAACCTTGGTTCATGAAAATGCATCTTTTTGTTTTGTTTGAGAAAAGGAAAGAATACAGGCCTGTAGTCGAACAAACTTGTCATACTCTCAGGCCCACTCCCTTTCCTTTTTTGTGATAATTAGAATAAACTTTACAAAACATTGTTACACCACATATCTTAGAAGCTGCAGTAGGAACTACTGCCTACATCTCTACCAGACTGCAAAATGGAAGCCCAGTCAAGAAGCCGATAAGATTTGTGTTATGGCTTTGTCCCAACTGATCCTGTGTTATCTGCTTCCTACAGGTGAATAAGTAGTGCTAAATGTCATGATTTACTGCTACAAATGGCCTTTCTCGAAGATCTTGGTAATAACCCTTATAGCTTTAACTAATTGTGTATGACTGTTAAATTATCTTCAGTAATAATTAAAGCATTAAACTAACTATGTACGATGTCTGTACAGCCATATAATGGGGTTTTGTTTACATTCATATTTCATATAGATTTTAAGCATGTAACCAAATTATTATCCACTAATGCACAGTTCTTATTCCCAGTAGCCGTTAAGAGTTCCTTAACTGCTGTGTACTGACCTGGTTATGGCTGAAATAACAAATGCAAATAAGTGGCCATTGTCTAGCTACCATAACAACTGACTTTCAAAGAGAGATTACTGTAACAGTAAATCTTCCATCCCTTATCTACCACTGTGCATATATTTCTTGGCAATATCAATAGCTATGTGTTTTAAAATGCATGGCTTTAAAACTGTCCCTGCCTGATTTTCAGGCTGTAATAACTGAAGAGACTCTGTGCCTGCTGGGTTTATACCGGAACCTTGCACCACGTACACATATACATACATCCATAGGTTTATACCAGGATAATGACCACTGGGGTCCTTACAATCCTAGTCGTGCAGCCCAACCAAGTTTTGTCCCAGAGGTCCTTGGATGCATATATGGTGGGGTATGTTAGTAAGGAGGAAGCTAAGGGCCATGTGTGTTGGGGGGGGGGGGTATTATGTTATTTGGGTATTAATTTACTTAGTGTCAACCTCTGTCCATCAGAGACATGGGGACCAGGCCAGGAGTGAATTTGAGATTTCTCATCCAATGATCAAGGTTTCTTTTGAACAGGGTTAGAGATCACCTCTGCTTTATGTAGATGAAAAGCTTGTTCTATAGCATGGGTTCCTTTGAGACACTTATCAGTCCTTCCAGCAAGTTCTATTTATGTTGCAGGCAAAGTGTAGGTCCTTGGATTTAGTGTTTCACGTGGTGTTTGTCCTGTGGATGTGCAAGAGATCCATCAAAACTGCATCTTAGGATGCCTTATATGCAAGGCACAGATCACCTCTCAGTAACCTGTATTCATAGTCTTTAGGGTGTTTGTCCTGCGGATGTGCAAGAGATCCATCAAAACTGCATCTTAGGATGCCTTATATGCAAGGCACAGATCACCTCTCAGTAACCTGTAGGAGATAGAGCCTTAAGGTGATCTGTGTTGGACAGAGTATTCATACTCTTTATTCTCATGGTGAGGAACCTTTGAGAGCATTCTGTTACATGTGCCTGGCTAGGTACATGCCAAAGGGAGCATTGTACTCTGTGATGATGTTCTCAGGTGTAAGACCAGCATTAGTCATCACCGAAAAAGGGGCATCTGGGAAAATTCATCTGGGCCAAGGGAAACATTAGGTAGGTAAATCACAATATTATGATTTACTTTTTCCTCTCCTCAAAGTTCTACTGTTATCTTAAGTATCATACACAACTACATTTGCCCCAGTATTTTAGTCATGTAAACAGTATAGAAATGTTAAGGTATGAGTGCACTGGCATTTTCTAAACTATATTTGCACTTTATTTTTGTAGAAAAGAGTGAGCTTTATTTGGAGCTTCATGGAAACAGTTTGATCCGGAGTCAGACAGCTGCCTACTTACAGGAGAAAGCTCAGTTTCTCATTAAATGTATCACAAATCTTGACTACTTTCAATGCAGGCTGCCGGCTGTTGATGTTTCAGCTCTCAAGGTAAGAGATGGTGACACTGGGTTGCTAAATGAGCATTTCTCTCTTCGTGCATTCTTGGTCTCTCCAGTGACATCCGTGGTTCTGTGATACGGGAGAAAGACAAGGGTACCTGGTACAGGCAGCTTTCTGCTTTTTTTGGGCACTATCAGATAATAAAACTGTTTTGTTTGTGTAATTCTATTTTGCAACAATATTTGGTGTGCTTGTTGCATAATTGTTAAGGTCTTTACTTCCATGCACAAGTCTTTTTTTTAACACTTATTAAATTATCACTTATGACATACGCAAATTTATATTTATGCAAAAGTAATCAAACTTTATTAACAAACATTATACTTAACATATGCTGATATATATCATATAACCTAAGCAACATTACATAAATTATTCAATTCCTGCCCGATTTTTTTAAACAAGAAACATCTTTATTAAACCATCACTTATGACTAGGCAGTCATACATCTGGGCTTCCTGCCATTTTATGTAAACCTACCTAGCATATATCCCTGCTAGTCTTATTTCTTTCTGGCCTTATACCTCACATAATTTAACTACCATTGCTTTTTTTTTGCCATTTTTCTATTTGTAATCTCACTTCTTTGTCTGTGCTAACCACATCCCACATTACCTGCTCGCAGGCTTCTCTCCAAGCAGTTGTAGTCATCCTTGGAGATTTTTTTTTTCTTCAGCATTCTGAGACTCGCACAAACCCGCTCTGTTTGCCCTCGCTATTCTCGGGCTCGCTCCACTCCCCTACCCTACCGCCGTTCCCACCCACCCCCACATTCATTACATTTATACCTATACATACCACACCCACTTCTTCTTCACACCAATCAGCCACATAATCGTACTCCTCCCAACTCACCTGCAATAATACTACTACCACCCATCATTTCTAACTCCTAATCTACAACCTTCCACTCCTCCCCGACCTACTCAAACCCTCTACAGAGACACCACCCCTTATACCATTTCTACCAAATATGCAACTCCACTACTCCATTTTCTACTACACTACTCTAACAGGCCTTCAGCCTAACCTCCATTATGTCAACAATACTTATTAACACCCTCAAGCCCAAATGCTTGCTAATCTACAGCCTCCTCCAAAACTTTACAGTTGCATCTCCCCACAACTGTACAATACCTCCAACTTTCTCCTTTATTCTTTCAGACATATTCAGACCTCAAACCGCCCACTTTCAGATACCATCTGGCTATCTCCAGACTAAGAAACTTACTACTGCACTTCCTTAGACATGTCAAACTACTAGCTGACATACATCCCAACCCAGGTCCCAACAATAATATGCCTCCCACTCAACTTCACCTCCAAACCTCTCGTATATATACTCTGCTAACCAAACTCCTACTAGGTCACATGTACATACTTATATACCTCCTACCTCCAAATCTGACCGATTAATAACCAATTTCAACCTTAGAAGCCTTGTCAATAAAATTAGTGAATTTCATGCTATCCTACACACCTATGCTCCTGACATAGCTGTTATTACAGAGACCTGGTTAAAACCTCACATCAAGGACTCTGAAGTTACTGTCAGCAGTTGTAACATTATAAGACAAGATAGGCTAAACAAAAGAGGTGGTGGTGTAGCAGTCATGTTCGAAGACCCACTAAAACTAGAAAAAGTAAATTGTACACCTCCAGACATCCCCAACTCAGAAATTCTCATCACCCCCTCCTAATAAATCCTCATAAAACCATAATTATCATTGCCGTATATCTGCCCCCTGGAAACGATCTTCCCAGCATAGCACTTCTCCTCTTATGGTCTGCCCACTCATTCAGTCAAGAAACTATCATCCTGGTTGACTTTAATCTCGACTGGCTCACTTGCTCTTCAAACTGCCCAACTAACTTTATTAATCCAGACAATTTCTCCCAACTTCTAAACTGTCCCACTTGCACCAACAAACACTCTAAAAAAGAGTAATTACTGGGCTGGATATTAACAAACAAACCAGTCCTAAGTGACCAAGCCGGCTGCCTTCCTATCAATCTTAGTGACCATGTCCCTACATTTCTACTCAAGAAAATAATTCATACTCAGTCATACATTCCCTTCAGACACATCTGCAGTAAGAAACAGTTCTCACCAGAATTATTCAATGTATTAGTACAGCGCTGTGATTGGTCCCCATTAAAAAAACCTAAACCTGGATCTTGCAATTGAATTGTTTAACAACAAATTTCTTGAAATACTAAATAGCCTAGCCCCCACCAGAAAAATACGCTCCAAATCCAAACAACTGCTGTGGCTTTCCCATGAGGCAAAACAACTAATTAAACAAAGAGACAAAGCCAAGGTTCTGTACCTGTCCACCAAAGACAAATCTGACCTCACCACTTGTCAGCAACTAAGAAACCAGGATAAGAAAAAAGTTAACAGTAATAAAAAGCACTACTTCCATACCTCTCAACAAAAGTTCCTTCACAACACACAAAACTTCTGGCAAGCAGTCAACTTCCTCCTCAACCCTGGTGAATCCACTATCCCCACTCCTACCTCAAACAATACCACCACACCCTTAGCCTTGCAGTTTAACTCACATTTCATTAACTCTATCTCCTCCCTCCTTGCCAACAGCAAACAACTCCCCCTTGCACTCCTTGCATTAGGCTCTAGTTCCACTAACTCCCTATCCTTTAAACCAATTAAAACATCCTTCATTAAAAAGCTTCTAAGGAAACTAAAACCTTGTTGCCAGGCTGCCAACCAACTTCCAAACGAATTGCTGCTCAATCTATTGCCTATCCTATCTCTATACTAATCAGTTGTTCTGTCTCCGAACAATATATGCCCCTTGTCTGGAAAATTGCTCATATTATCCCCCTCTACAAGGGTGGCCCCTCTATAGAAATCTCTAACAACCACCCCATAGCTATCCTCCCACCCTTAGCCAAAATCCTAGAAAAATGTATTCAACTACAATTCCTAAACCACCTTGCCACTAACAACCTTCTGTCAGATTTCCAGCATGGCTTTAGACCCCAATATAGTACAAACACAGCCTTATTATCCTTCACCAATGCCATTCATCACCAAATGAACAATGGACAACTAGCCTCTGCAATTTTCCTGGACATGTCAAAAATCCTTTGACACCATTTCCTACCATCTACTACTAAACAAACTTGCTACATACAATCTCAGTCCAGCATCCCTGTCTTAGTTTTTTCAGTTTTCTATCAAACCAACAGCAGGCTACTAAATGGGAAAAGTCTCCCCACTACTAGCAGTTGCCACTGGTGTACCCCAAGGGTCAATACTTGGCCCCCCTTCTCTTTATCATATTTACTAATCGCCTTAACACAGCAACCCAACTTGCCTCTACCATACAATAAGAAGATGATGCTTCTCTTATCTTCTCTGCCCCTTCCCCACTAGAAATAAAAGATAAAATGCAAAAAGCTTTTCAAGAAGTTGAATTGTTCTTATTAATCCACCAACTCATTCTTAACCCAAATAAGACAAAATTAATAATCTTCTCAAACAAAACTACCAAGTCAAACCACCTACCCCCCTCTATTCACTCAACAAATGGTACCATAACTGAGCCAGCTAACCAGGCCAAACCCCTAGGCATTACAATAGATAACTATCCACATTTCAAAAACTATCAGAAACGTCAACTCCAAGCTCGGTGCTCTCGACAGGGCCAAACCATATCTGACACCCCAGGCCAGACTAGCCACAGCTAGATTTACACTTCTTTACTGCTCAGATATCCTTACCACTTACGTAAGGCTGACCTGTACAATCTGGAATCCTGCTATAACAAAATTGCAAAGTTTGCCACAAACCACCCCCCATAAAACCCATTACTGCTCTGCTCTTCTTCAACTTAACTGGCTAGAACTTCCTAACCTGTTAACCTTAAACCAACTTACCCTAGCCCACAAAATCGTACACAACCCTCATAGCTGCCCTGCAGTTTCAACCTTACTCCAACTACAGTTAAACAGCAGGTCCATTAGATCTTCCAATAGGCCATTGCTCAGAATTACACAGTCACATAACTATCATGGTGACTCCCTCTACTCAAACAAAGTAGCCAAGTCCTGAAATGCTCTTCCCCTAAGCATACAATGCACCCCTTGTTCCTCTATATTTAAAACAAAAATTAAAGAACATATAAAAAGTAGCTGGCTTTGCCCTTGCTCTCTCATATGCTCATTTTTTCCCTCTCTCATATAGTCTTTTCCACTGTTACAGCTCAAATGGCTACTGTTTCCTCAAATGACTTCTGTGCAGCCTTTGGGTCTGTACATATTTTATACAATCCAAAAGCGAAATGTGTACTTTCTGTAACATTGCTGCATGTCTTTCAGTGTAGGTCTGCTCACTGCCTGTTAGCAGTTTTACTTACTTATCCAGATCCCTGTGATTTTACTTTATAATGTTTAACTATAATGAAGAATATTATCTAATCTTTGTTATAATGAAGAATATTACCTAATCTTTGTTTGCAAGAATTGGTATTATGGTAATTATTTTTCTTACTAATGTATTAGTGTATATCTTTCTGTATTCTATTTTTCTGGAGCTATTCTCCCTGGGTCTCCACTGAAAATGGGCCACCAGCCCAGTTGGACACTACCTGGTAAACAAATATAAATAAATAGTTGCAAGCATTTTATATCACAAACCATACTGACACACTCCCAGTTGCAGACATTATACATCACTTATAATCTACCCAATTATTATCAGTCAAATATTGCATAGCTCATTTAAGTCCTGCCTTCTTTTAAACCTCATTCTTCCCCTGTATGTATTGTTCTCACAATTCCCATTTTTCCTATGTAGTTTGCTCCTACCCTTTTGTAAAGATACTACTTGTGATATAGTTTGATTCTGACCTCCAACTACTGCAGCAATGAGGTGTTGTGTTATGAGTAAGTGAGCGTATACATCTGTACTTTGCCAGTGGTAAGTGCTTTGAGTACCCAGCGTACTCTGACATACACCGGTGGCCCCATGCTCCTGCTTTATTTTTGCTTTATTTGTTGATTTTGTCTTTAAATTATTCTAAAGGGCCCTAATACTTGAAATTGCCTTGTCAAGGTAGATTAAGTTGTTTTGCTGAAGCATTGCACTTGCAAGCAATCTTTCTTGGAATTTTTACATCAAATGCCCAGAAAGTAAATGTTATCTGTAAGTAATAATGAAACCTGTAACATAGTGTGGCTAAAAACAAAACCATTGTGTGGAGACACACTTAGAGCAGCTAGTTTGCACATTAAACAACACAACTATCAAATCTTAGTACAAACTAACCTAGTCTAGTGCAAAACCTCATAGACCACCCAAGGGGACCTCTATATGACCCAGTCCACAACCTACAGTAGCCCACCCAAGCACAGGTACAGACAACATGGATATGCACTTTCCAAATGTCTCTGTACCCAGCTTGGCAGATATGGGCATCCTGAGAAAATGTAGTACTTGTATCATGTTCACAGCCAACCATAAACACAGTACGTGAGAGAAGCAAGGAGGCAAAAAATATATATATATAATGTGGGCAAGGATACACACACAGGCCAAACTCATGCTGAGGCACTAAAAAAAACAATCACTCCAAACCTCAGATACCTCCTGAGCCTATAAACAGCAATGACTATCTTCATTAACCTCTAAATGCCCGTAAAGCAAGCACACACATTATCTAGGACTCTTGTAATAGGGTGCTCCATTGTATGACACACAAATGCCCCACTCATCAGACCAAACAAGGAAAATATGACAGTTGCTATCTGGAGCCAGGACCTGGCAAGTTATACACACACTCAAGCCACTACACCACAGGTACCAGTATGATTCTATCATGGTCGGTGTGGGCATTAGTGACCTGAGATGTACTTCCCTGAACTATATGAAGAGAAACATTGTTGATCTCTCTGAATGTGTCTCAGGCAGGTAGGTAGCCTGCATTGAGCAGCATTTTACCTTCACCAAGGATGATGACACAATATGAACAAAAGGTGAGGAGTGCTTTCAGAGAGTGCAGTCTTCTGTTGAGGCTCCTACCATTAATCAGCATAACTTTGAGTTTGTCTTGATTGGATTTCTTTACGTCAAGGATTTTTTTGTTTTGACATTTCCTAAAAAAGGCACTATGGATGAAGCGTGTCTTTGCCAGTATCTGAAAGCCTAGAGGAGACACAGGTGAAGACCATTTCTGGCAAAGCAGCATGGTCTATTGACCACATTTTTCCAAGCTGACATATACTGGATCCCCTTGGATTGACACCAGAAGTTAAGCCAGTTGTTGAAGTAAATTTTTCGTCTGTATTGTAGCATCATCCTGGGTGAAGGTAATATGCTACTTAGTGCTAGCGACATGACTACCTGGGATACATACTCTGAGAATTCAGTCATGTCTCTCAAGTTCCAGAGAGGTACGGAGGTTGGCATAATGACTGTGCAGTCACTGAGACTTGGTTCAAGGCTGCAGAGAGCACCCCAGCCAAACAAGGGTACAGTGTCTTCCACATGTTTAGACCCCAAAACGAGTGTGAAAGAACCAAAAGTAGAGGTGTATCCAGCTTCATTAAATCCACATACACCTGGACTGGTTAAACATTCTGACTCTCTAAAGCTACTCCAGGTACAATTAAATGTAGGTAAAACACCCTACAACATCACTTGCTACAGGTCCACCACTATGAACAAAGAGAAACACACAGACTACCTGGACTTGCTAGAACACTTCCTATACAGCCAAACACTTTGATCATGGGAGATTTCAACTAACGTTCCATAGACTACACAACATACATGAGCAGAAATGCAATCACCCTGAGGTTCCTGTACTTCAATTCAAATACTCTGGAACATCTAGTCTATGCCCCTACAAGGGGCTTGAATGTCCTGGACTTTGTACTAACCAACATGGGGGGGGTCACTAACCCCCCCCCCCCCGTGTGTTGCCCTCCCTGGTGAGGTCAGACCATAAATCTGTCTCATTTGAAGTCAAGATCAGATTGTACACCTCCACAGGAGCAAACACACTGAAAAACTTCTCCAAATCATACTTTAGCCTACTAAGTAAGAGTATAAACATTTTCAAATCCCCTGCTAAAACAGCAACTCCTATGCAGAGGAGTACACAGATGCCCTGTATAAACATTTAAACAACTGTATAGACTTGGCTGTACCTGTCAGGATCAAAACCAGGTCCTCCCGAAGAAACCAGCCATCCTGGTGGACTGCAAGTATAAATCGGTTATATAACAAAAAAAAAAAGAAATAGTTATCCATGAACAAGAGGGAACTTACTAGCAGAGGAGGACACCCTCCACAGCTTGAACAAGCAAATCTGATATCTTTTAAAGTCCTCCAAAGCCAATTAAGAGGCTAAATTAGTTGATGGTACTACTCACACTAACCCCGAAGAAATTGCCAACCTGCTGGCGGATAGATATGGTGCAAAATTTTACCCCCTGTCCCCACCAGACACACCCCGAAGGATCCCTGTCACCAGTCTACTACCTAGCATCTCCAAAGAGCAAGTCATATCCACCCTCTCCAAGGCCAAAAACACAGCGGGACAAGATAACATCCCAGGCTGCTTACTAAACAATCTAAAACAAGACCTCGAGGCACTCTCTTCAGCCATAGCCTGAGCACTGCCTTTGTTCCAACAGAGTGGAGAACAGTAATCCCCTTACACAAAGGGGGTCCATCAACTGACCCTGGGAACTATACACCCATAAGCCTAACCAGCCTTATCTGCAAGGCCATAGAAAGAATCCTCAAGGAGCTTATCAAAAAGAACATATATGACCTCCAAACTCTTGACCTGACCCAGTTTGGCTTTGTTAAGGGCAAGTCTTTCTTTTTAAATTTGGTGGACTTCTTCAAGAATGTCACTAAAGCCCTGGACGTGGGCAAAACAGTACAATGCCACCTGTCTTGACTTAGCCAAGGCCTTCAACACAGTTTCCCACTCGGGTATCATTGAGAAACTCTCCCAGCTGGGGATTAACCCATATGTCACTAGATGGTAACAAAATGCCTCACCAACAGAACACATACTGTCAAAGATGGGGATTCCACCTCCACCAGTGGTGTACAAGAGGGATCTGCTCTGGGCCCTCTACTATTTGGAGTCTACTCCTTGGACATCCAAGTGAAGGTAGATGGCCTGTGGCTTACCAGCATCGTAGATGACTGCAAACTAGTTGCAATCATCGAGTAACCCAATGGTGTTAACATATTGCAAAAGGGGCTATTACAGACTAATGATTGGTACCTGAGCTGTGGTCTAAAACTAAAAGTGCGTCATTATCCCCTTTGGTAAAGAAGTGGCCCCTGCAAATTATATTATAGATAGCACCTGCCCTAAGCTAAAACACAATGGTGAGAGACTTGGGAACACAGATTGACAGTAATTTAAACTTCGATCACCATGTCTCCACAGTGGTAATGAAATCCTTCTACATTGCACATCTCATAAGTAGGGGCATCGCATCCAAAGCTAAGGATTTTATAATTCCTCTATACTGTACCCTCATCAGACCACTAAGTGAGTACAATGCTCTGTTTGCATGTACCTCACAAAACACCTGCAACAAGTGGAGAGACCACAGAGGTATCTAACCAAGAAAATTGAGGGCCTCCAAAACATGACCTACATGGAAAGACCAAAGGCCTTGTCTTTGTACTCTGTAGCCTACAGGCTGGTTAAAGGTGACCTGTGCCTGGCCTACAGAGCTATCTCTGACACTGCCCTAATGGAAATGCTGCATGTCTGAAAATCAAATGGGACAAGAATCACTCACTTCAGGGATCTAAACCTAGCCTGTGACACAAACAGAACACGTTGGCAAGACAAATGCATCTCCCAGAGATTGCCACTCCTCTGAAGTAAACTGCCACTTCACATGAAGCAGAGCTCCTTAATGATCATATTTAAGAGCAACCTTGACAATTGGATGGGAGACTGGGTGGCACCTATGTTCCTCATGGACAAGGGCAGTCGGTGCTAATCACGGATTCAATCTACTAACAACGATCATCTACCCATTGTCAACTAGGGAACAAGGGTATTACATGGTTAGATTTGTTAAGGCTCTAGGACCATTGGCCTAGTAACCTTCTATAATACTTGAGAACCTTTTGAACCTATTGAATTTCTCAAAAGGGTCTGAACCTCAGAGGGTACTTAATGGATGTCCCTCAGAAGAAGCAGCAGAAAACTAGCATATTTCCCCTGTAGTTAAAGATCCCCAGTGTGAGTGGTGGAGTTTACTCAGTCTGTTGAATGCTTAATGGCCTTGAAGCCTCCTCAAGGGGGTGTCTGTCCCTTTTTAGTCTTCCACCCCTGTTAAGAGGCCTAGGGTATTGGATTCCCCAGATGAAGACTGGGTACTGGAGAAGAATCCCTTGCTTATTCTTCTCATATTCCTTCCCCTCTGGACTATGGTTCCCGATTCACCCTTGGAAGAGTTATCCTTTGTGGATACTATTACCCGCATGATGGAGTATTTTAAGTGTGACTGTTCCCAGGTCTCTGATATTCAAATAAGGTATTATGAGCGCCTACTAATGAAGTCTCCAAAGCCATCTGCTGTGTCTCCTGTTTTGGCAGCCATTTTGGATGCCTTTTCTGCTGCCTGTGTAGCTCCTGACTCTAAACCAGGAGCACTCAAGAAACTTGATAGATTCTACAAGGTGCTTGAGGACTACAGGTTTTTGTATAAGTGCCCTTCTGCTGATCCTTCAGTGGTATCAGTGTCTTCTGATAAACCTAAGTTGTTGCCATCTGCTAAGCTCCTTCCTTTTGATAGAGCCATGGAAAGATTGGGCAACAATGTTTATAATGCCGCCACCCTGTCCTTTAAGGCTTTTAATTTCCAGACCCACATGACCAGGTATGTGAGATGGTGTCTGACCTTTCTTCATTCTGATGGGAAGGTTTCTGTTCTCTCCCTTCTTTTTTTTCCTTTGAAGTATTTGTATATGTTAAGTTGTCATTCTCGCTGGATGGGTTCGGAGCTGATCCTCGGCTCCGACTCGGCCTATACTAGAGCTCGAGAGCTATTTTTACCGGCTCGAGGCAGCCCTATAACCCACAATACCATGCGCTAACTCCCCAGATCTCGTTTGCCGCTTTGCTGCGAGGTTGTCTTTTTTTTTTACCGGCTCAGGTCAGTAAAGAGATTTATTCTATTAAACTAAATTTTCAGGTAGTTTTTCCAGTTAGTTACCCTTGTTTAGGTCCCTACTAATTGTCTTATTCATACAACCCTTTTTGTAGCCCTTTTTCCCTTCTTTAGTTAATTTTTATCTTTGGGCCTACAGGCTTTACCTTAGTTTCCCCACCCCTTACAGTGTCTGTGTGTGTGGGTTTAGTCAGTTCCCTTAACTTTTCTAATTTTAAGTTGAGTGTGTGTGTGGACTGACTGTGTTTACTGTGGTTAGGACTATGTCCAAAGACACTAAGGTCTCGGGATTCAAGAAGTGTGACTCGTGCTGTCAGAAAATGTCTCTGACAGACGGTCACACTTCTTGTGACTATTGCTTGGGGCCTTTACACCTGCAGGACTCTTGTTCCATCTGTCATGGGTTTAGTTCAAGAGTCCTGCAGGAGAGACGTAATAAGCTCATTCTAGGGGGCTTGTTAAAGCCCGATGACTCCCCGTCCAAGTCTGGCTCGGGGAAGTCTTCAAAAACCGCCAAACCCTCGGCTCCAGCTTCTGAGTTGAGGGCTGACGTTATCGAGATGGCTCCGACATCGGTTCCATCTGGATCCGAGGCGGGCAAAGTGGTATCTGCTCCGAAACCAGCATCGGAGCCGACCCCAGCGCACAAGCACTCTAGATCCCCCTCGCTAGATTCCGTCCGATCGGCTCCGAGATCCCCTCTCCTATCGGAGCAGAGTCATAGGACTCACTCATCTAGGTCATCCAGGCTCTCCGACCAAGACATCGAGAGGGTGGTCAGTAGGCTCATAAAATCTCAGGCACTAGCCCAAATGCTCCAGAGCCCATCTCACCAGACTGTGGCTCCTTTGGTACCGCTATCGATTCCTCCTCTGACTCACCTTTCAAGTTCGGAGCCGGAGTTTGTCAGAACCGTAACCTTGCCCACGTCGGAGCCGATACTTCCACCTTCGGCTCCGGTGTTGTTGGCTCCGACCTCTTCGTTGGTTCCGTCCGTGGAGAGGTCCGGGCGCCGGGACTCCATTGTCGGCTCCGAGGGGGCAAGTGGCATCGGACCCTTGTCTGACCCCGCTCTCCCTCTCGGAGCTTCGGCTCTGGTTAGTTCGGCCCCGACATCATTCTCGGAGCCTTCTCTGTCGGTGCCGGGGGTGGTTCCGGTCTCTTCGGAGCTGGGACTACCTTTGGTATCTGATAGGGGAGCCTTCGAGGTGATGAGGAGTGTGCTGGACCCAGTGTCCACTCCAAGGTTAAGTTCTGCAGCTCCTCCCTCTACAGTGCATGTTACGGTCTCTGGCCATCCTCCTACATCTGACAGCAGAGATCCAAAGCGTAGGGTACCCACCTTGGATGTCTCCTCCTCTTCCGAGGGCTCCCCTGAAGTTTCAGGGGAACCCCCTAGAAAAAGAAAGTGCAAGAGGAAGCACATAGACTCCCCCGAGTCTGTCACATCGGACACCAACTTGGATGAGTCGGAGGGTTCCCCCAGATCCCCCTCGGAGGATGTCTCTTTTTCAGACATCCTAGAGATCCTAAAACAGAGGGGAAATTGGTCCACTCTCAACCCTTTCGAGGACGAGTCGGTTTACCTTGACACTTTTGGATCTCGCCCTTCCACCTCCTGGGTGTCTCCCCCTTTCGACCCACTAATGGAGGTAGTGGCTAGAAAGGTTTGGGCAGCTCCTGATTCAATGGAACCTACCCCTAGGAGGCCTTCTAAATTTATTTCTGCACGAGAGGACAAATCCTTTCTCACCAAAGGCGTTTCAGTTGATGCTATGGTGGTAGCAGCAGCCACTAAGAAGGAATTGGCTGATCCTTCTGTACCTGTTCATCCTCCTAACAAAGAGTCCATGACCATGGACAGGTACAGCAAGCGGACATTTGCTTCAGCGACCTTTACTATGCGATCGCTGAACTATTTATGTCATTTCACCCGCCTTCAGAGAGACTTGCTCAAAAAACTGGGTGAAACGGTACAGGATCCTTCTGCTGTGGGGTATCAGGACAAGATAAACTCCCAGCTGGCCACCCTGAACTCCATTCTTAACTCCTCCATGCAGCTTATCTCTTACGCAGCCGATGGAGCGAGTAGGGCCGCTGGCACAGGTGTTACATTGAGACGTCACGCTTGGATGCGACTCTGTAACTTTGCCGATCCCTTCAAGGTGTCCTTCACCAACACCCCCTTTGATGGTTCAGAATTGTTTGGACCTCAGGTGAAGAATGCCCTCACCAGATGTGAGCAAGATGGTAAGACTCTCTCTGCCATAGGAGTCCATTTTTCCACACCTTCTAAACCTTATCCTAAGGGACAAAGGGGTGGAAAGATGTGGTTCCACAAACCACAGGGAGTCGCGCCTGCTGCGCGTGGTGAATTTCCCCCTAGAGGCAGAAGGGGGAATAATAACAGATGCCGCCCCAGGGGCAGAGGGGGTCCACAGAACCAGGGTTCCAGGGAATCTTTCCCTGACCAACCCTTTCAGCATCCCTGAGAAGCTGCCCGACTGTCCGCCTTCGAAGGCAGTCAGGGGAAGATTATCTCTGTACCCGGAAGCCTGGCAATCCCTCTCCCAAGACACATGGGTACAGAAGATCATATCCGAGGGTTACAAAATTCCCTTCACTTCCCCTCTGGTACAACTGCCAAGACCCCTACCAGACGTACCACCCGCACAAAGGGGTCAGGCTCAGCTAGAAATAAAAAAGCTGTTAGAAAAAAAAGAGTCATCCAGGCAGTCCCAGCAGATCAGCTAGGATCCGGAATCTACTCCAGATTCTTTTTGGTACCAAAAAAGACTGGAGACCAATTTTGGACCTCAGCAGATTGAACAACTCTGTACAAAAGACAAAATTTCGGATGGTAACACTGCAGTCCATTCTACCCTTTTTGGGCAGAGACAACTGGATGTGCTCCTTAGACCTCCAGGACGCGTACTATCATATAAAGATACACAGGCGCTCCAGGAGGTTTCTCCGCTTCCGGCTTGGAGCCAGTTATTATCAATTCAGAACCCTGCCTTTTGGTCTCACCACAGCCCCCCGGGTGTTCACCAAATGCTTGGCAGTGGCCATGGCTCACCTGAGACAAAAAGGATTCCAGGTGTTTCCATATCTAGACGACTGGCTCATTTCCGCTACCACCAAGCAGCATCTTATAATGGCCAGGGATTACACTATTCAACTTTGCAACAGTCTAGGTATTTCTATAAATTTTGCAAAATCCTCCTTGTCGCATTGTCAATGTATAAACTTTATAGGCGCCATATAAAACACAACAGAAATGTCTGCAACATTACCACCTCAGAGAGTGACAGACATAAGGCGGAATGCTCAGTCCCTGTTTCAGCCCAACAGAGTTCAAGTCAAGCTAGTATTGAAAGCATTGGGCCTCATGGCAGCGGCGATTCTTCTACTCCCATTAGCCCGCTTCCACATGAGGCTCCTTCAGTGGATGCTGTTTTCTTAGTGGTCCTTTCAACAGCTACAAATGACTCACATCTTGATAACCCCATCTTGCAAGAATCATCTGTCCTGGTGGATGGTTTCCCCTCAGCTTTTTCAGGGCAGACCCTTTGTTCTCCCCCCCCCCAGTTGCCACGGTGACAACGGATGCCTCCCTGATCGGGTGGGGGGGGCATTATCAGGGCAGGACGATCCAGGGCACATGGCAACAATCAGAACGCCACCTGCACATAAATGTCCTGGAGATGAGGACGGTGCTTTTGACGTTGTAAGCCCTTCAGAGCTCTCTTCCCACAAGGACTATAACAATTCAAACAGACAATATGTCTGTGGTGTGGTACATAAACAAGCAGGGCGAAACAAAATCCTACCCCCTATGTCGAGAAGCACTCAGACTTTGGCAATGGGCGATTTCCTCTCAACGGTTTCTGATAGCAATGCACATCCCCGGGAAGTCCAACGTCATAGCGGACAGATTGAGCAGAACTATCCTCATGCCTCACAAGTGGTCTCTAAATCAAGCGGTAGCAGACAGAATATTTCAGAAGTGGGGCCAGCCTTGCTGCGATCTTTTCGCAACTCCTCAAAACAGCAAGTGCCTCGACTTCTTCACACTCTTTCCTCTACCAGGCCATCCCCCCAGAGATGCTCTTGTTCACGATTGGCCCTGGGGACTTCTATATGCCTTTCCTCCCTTACCATTGATCCCGCAATTAATTCAGAAAGCAACCGCATTGAGATCCAAAATTATCCTCATTGCTCCGTTTTGGCCTCGACAAGTAAGGTTTCCGTTCCTGCACAGTTACCTACTGGAACAGCCTTGGCATCAGGAACCCCTTCCGGATCTGTTGACCCATCTCACGGGCAAGCTGCATCAGTCTCTTCATTCCCTCAACCTCACAGCTTGGTTGCTCCACTTCCAGCCATAGCCAGGCTTCTCCTTATTTCTCGTGATATCATTCTGGCTTCCCATAAGTCCAATACTAGGAAGACGTATGCGAGTAAATGGAAGCATTTTTCGCACTGGGCACAAACTAGGTCCTTAGATCCTTTCCATGCACCCATTCATAAGGTTCTAGACTTTCTGGTGGAGCTTTTTCATTTAGGGTCATCGTCGGCCACTATCAGGGTACAATTAGCGGCCATTGCTAATTTTCATGTTGGGCTCTCAGAAGCAAATATTATGTCCCACAAACTCTGTAAAGCCTTCCTCAAGGGCATCTTTTTGCTTAGACCTCCAGTTAAGGATCCACCTCCACAATGGGATTTGAATTTAGTTCTAACCTCATTGATTCTGCCTCCTTTTGAAACTGCAGCTTCTTGCTCCCTCAAGCTTCTTTCTTGGAAAACTCTGTTTTTAGTAGCCATAACATCTGGCAGAAGGGTATCGGAACGTCAAGCCTTGTCTGTCCGTCCTCCTTATTTGGTCTTTCACAAAGACAGGGTAACTCTCAGAACAAACCCTTCCTTCCTACTGAAAGTGTCCTCGGAAGCAAATCTAAACCACTCCATTGACTTGCCTGTCTTCTTCCCAGACTATGCCAACAGGGCTGAACAGAAATTACATTCATTAGATGTTCATTGCCAACTACGGTATTATCTAGACAGGGTTCTGATGAAGTCGATTGATGAAAGCGCTTAACCTTTTACTGTGAATAAATTGTATTTTTCGTATTGGAGGACCTTGGCTGTGAGGTGTATCTTGGTTTGATTTGTTTGGCAGTGTTACACCTGTATTGGCACCTGTTTCTTTGTTTATTATCTAGACAGGACAAAACAACTCAGAAAGTCAGACCAGCTCTTTCTCTCTTATGCTGCAGGAAAGAAAGGGCTTCCGGTCTCAAAGGTTACTCTTTCCAGATGGTTGACATCTATTATTACCTTTGTCTATGAGTTGAGACACAGGGAACTTCCATCTAGGCCTAAGGCTCATTCAACCAGGGCACTATCAACATCAACGGCATTTCAAGCAAGGTTACCACTAGATGCCATATGTGCAGCAGCTACATGGGCTTCCAAACATACCCTTTATTGCCCATTACAAACTTGATATAGCCTCTAGAAATAGAGCTGACTTTGGTTCTACTGTACTCAGGAGTCTTTTCCATTGAGCCACCCAGGACTAAGGTGCTAGGGACGCTGTCCCATCCAGCAAGAATGAAGGCGAGAATGACAACTTAACATTAAGAAGTTATGTTCTTACCATAACGTTCCATGTTAGTTGTCTTCTTCTCACCTTCTTTCTTGCGTCCCTCCCTCCTGCCCCCTAGCCTGGATAGACTTGGGGTCTCTGAGTCCTTCCATTTCTGGGGATACAACATGTTACGGTTTCCCCCGTATCCTTAGTGTTACTAGCAGGGAGCCCGTACTTGCAAATGAGGATTATGATATTATATTTATACTATGTCTTAGCTTCCAAACGAGATCTGGGGAGTTAGCGCATGGTATTGTGGGTTACAGGGCTGCCTCGAGCAGGTAAAAATAGCTCTCGAGCTATAGTATAGGCCGAGTCTGAGCCGAGGATCGGCTCCGAACCCATCCAGCAAGAAAGCAGGCGAGAAGAAGACAGCTAACATGGAATGTTATGGTAAGAACATAACTTCTTATTATTTTTGATTGAAGTAACATCTTTAAAACAATAAATGAATAAAGCAATATACAATATATATACAACCATAAAATGATACAACTCCATAACATTGTGAAACTACTTACACTGGTGTCTACATAGATTATAAAATGATTTGATCATTCTGTTGAATATAAATCATATTAATGAATGCTCTTGTCCATTTTCTCCAGTATTTCCATTACTGTCATCCAGATATTATAATATGAAGTAGTTCTATTGGTTCTCTTCTTCAAATAGAGATTTCCATGTGACCAACTGTCAGGGCCAGATTTTTGAATTCATTGAAGGAAGGAGAAGTCCACATTTCCAATTGATGGTGGTGATTTTGAAAGCTGTAACTAATAATGTCCAAAGAATTGAAAAACATTTTTGGAACGCACTTTGGTATGGGATAATTAAATAAGACCAGTGATTTAGTTAATTGGAAGTTATTATTAAAAACAGTCTGAAAAAGATAATTAATGTTATTCCAGTATGCAATGAGGCATTTACATTCATAAAAAAATTTGCCAATCTGCTTTTAAGTTTATCTCACATCTCCAACATAGTTGTTCTTTAGCTATCAAGACTAGTTTGAGATGTAAAAAAAACTTCTATGTAGAAATCACCAAGTAAACAATTGCAAATGAAGTGATAGTGTAGAATGTTTTAAGGATTTTTTATCATTCTCTTGTTGGGAGATGACCATTTATCAATGCAAAGTTGTTCCAGTATGATTTTGTATGGTATATTTTTATTTTCTTAATAATTTTGTAAATGCTAGACAAATACCCATTACATTTAAAAGGTTGATTATTAATAATTAAAATATATTCAATAAGTTTAGGAGTGTCATGTCTAAAAGAAATTTGCATTAATTCCATCTTATTTATGATATATTGCTTCAGGGCTTGTAGAAGTAACTACGTGTCCTTATCTATGCTGTATTTGTTGATTATTTGATTATTACATGGGACATTTCTTAACTCTATTAATTGATGCCAAAATAACAAATTTCCTTTTTTCAGTGCATTCATCTTGTAGGTTTGAAATTTTTCAAGATTATTAGATATAAAGGCTATAGGAAAGAGTAAGAAGAACCATGAGTTGATGCTGGGATTATTTACAAATTTCATTAAATTAGTGTAAGATTTATATATTGAGACAGAATTTTAATATTTTTGTTTTCTAGGCTACAATCTTTAAGCATCCAGTAAAAGGGGTTTGATAAAATAGAGCAATCATGAATGTGAGAGTACATAGTATTTAACCAGATATGTTCATGTATTTGTTTCCATATAGGAGAGTAAGATAAATTTAACCATAATGTTAAATTTTTGACAACAGAGGAGAGAACATGTGTCTCAATGTCTGGTAGGTTAATTCCTCCATCATCCCAATCCATCAAATGATTGTTTAGAGCAATTCAAAGTTTATTTGGGAACCATAGAAAACTGAATATCAGTTTATTATATTTTTTGTATAATGTGTTTGGGAGGATTGAGAGAAAAGACTTGTATTGGGGTATAGTACCTTAGGAAAAACTATTGATTTGATCAGAAATAACCCATCTTCCATTGTAAATAAGTATTTGTTCCAGTTAGACACCATTAGTTCAATTATATTTAATACTATATTATAGTTTAATAAAAATGAGTCGTTTAAATCTTCTGATAAGAAAATACCTAGGTAATGAAGCTTGCCATCTTTTGCAATATATTTAGAGAACTGTTTACTTAATTTCTTTTACGTTTGGAAAGTACATTTTTGTTTTGTTTACATTGAACTGTAGCCCAGAAATATTTTGATAAATAGACTTAAAGTTAAATAATGCTTGTAAGAAATAATTTGAGTCAGACAAGGTCAGAAGTATGTTGTCAGCAAACAGATGGAGTTTTAAGTTTAAGGCTCTATTGATTTGTATACCGTTATTATTGCCTAATCTAACATTATTTGCAAAAGGCTCTATCAGTAATACAAATAACAGGGGTGACAAGAGACAGCCTTGTTTAGTCCCTTTCATAATTGTAATAGGTCCAGATCTATGGGATCCTAATTCAAAATATGCTAGAGAATTTACATATAAGGATTTGATTAGTGTATTGTAAGCTGTTGGGAAGTTATATTCATTTAAAACTAAAAATAGGTAATTCCAATCAACAGAATCAAAGGTGCTGTTGATATCTAAGGAGACTATAGTCAAGTCTAAGCCTCTAAGTTTGTTATAATCAATTAGTGTCAAGATTCTTTTAATACTATCATAGGTATCTCTCCCTTTTATAAAGCCTGTTTGATCTTCATGTACTAATAAAGGGAGAACATGTTTGATTCTGTTTGCAAAAATTGCCATGGATATTTTATAGTGTACATTTAGTAGAGTTATGGGCCTATATGAAGAACAAACTTTTTCATCTTTACCAGATTTTATTGTTGGGGATATTAATTAGCATTTCCAGGAGGGGAGTATGCCTATATCTTCTTTGACTGTAGTGTATACTTTTAAAAGTAAAGATAAGGTTTGACTCTGCAATAGTTTCTACATTTCCGACAATATATTGTCTGGACTGGGAGCTTTGTTTTGAGTTTATTAATTTGTGATTTTAATTCATAGTGATTGGTTTATTAACAATATCTATTTGTTCTTGTGTTAACCTAGTGAGGATATTTTTATCAAGAAATAGTTTGATTTCATTTGGAGATGGACCTTGAGGGTTTGAAGTATTAAGTGCATTATAATGAAGTCTGAAGGCTTCTAAAAATGTTTAGATCAGTAACTTTCTTCTTTGCATGGGGGATATAAACTTCTTGTATTTGTTTAAATTTAATATTTTTTGTTCTGTTTGCTAATTGTCTCTGGTAAGTAGGATTCATAGAGTAAGAATTTAGTTTAATTTTCTCTAGGTTAATCATAATTTTGTGATATATTCAAATACTTATTAGTGTGAACGAGTTCTGATATTAGATCAGTATTGCCTTTTTGTATGTCTAATTTAAGCTTATCTAATTTATTTTGTAGGTCTAACATGTTTTTGTTCCATGTTTTCCTTTTGTAAATAGACCAAGATATAATGTTGCCATAAATATATGCTTTTAGAGAGTCCTAGATATATATTTCTAATATATCTTCTCTAAAGTTAATTTCAAGAAAGGTCTTTATTTTGTTTATGTAAAGTTCTTTAAACTCTTAATTTTGTTATATATGACGGTATTCTAGTGACAGGGATGGAATGAAATGAAACCAGATCTATTTCAAAAATGAATGCATTGTGATCTGATAAGGGACAAGTTATGACCTTAACCCCTTGTTGTTAAATCATTTGATATGTATACCCTGTCAATTCTAGAGTGGGAATAATGTCTATGTGAGTAAAAGGTAAAAAAATAGTGAAATTAAGTCAACAAATTGATTGATATCTTTAATACATGTTGTGTCAGAATTTTAGAACTGCTCTTGATGTGGGAGATTTTTACTCTTAGATTTTGAATCGGTATCTTCATCATCCATAATACAATTAAAATCTCCCACTCGTATTAAACTGCCTTTTGTAAAATGGATTATGTCTTCAAAATGATGATCAACTGTTTCACCTCCAATTCCTGGAATCCAATATAGGTTGACTAGGGTATACATTTTCTATTTATTTCAAGAGATACTAAGCAAAGCATACCAGAAGAATCATGATAAGTGGTGTTTGTTTTAGGAGTAGGTGTTGTATTTCTGTATAAAATAGCTACCCCTCTATTTTTCTGTTTAAATTGAGAGCTTACCAAAACTGTGTAATTATTGAGATTTAACTTGCTTATGTGTTGCTCTAAAATGTGTGTTTCTTGAAGAAATACTAGCTGAAGTTTATGTAAATGAATGTATTTAAATAAGCTTCTCCTTTTATTATTATTATTTAAACCATTAACATTGATAGACACTTCATATTCTTAATATAAATTTAAAGTTATATAACAGTGCATATGTATAACATAGGAATTTTAGTATTGAATGGAGAGTGTATCAAATTGTCAGCTGTAAGAAAGTTATGTGCATTTCTGGTAAACACCAAAGAACCAACTTAGAAATTTATAAATTCTAACAAAAAAATATTATTCAGCACTATGAGGTAGTAAACCCCTTGCTTGACTTGTAAAACTACCCAAGCAAACCCTCTAGCTATATCTAGTATGTGTAAGTCAACACTCTCAACCTCGAAACTTGTGAACTTTTGAGTATATTAATATAATTTCAACTACTCAGCGTATATTGAAAATTAAAATATTTCTGAAATATTTACCCATTCATGTGGTCAACTGAGTAAAAGAATGTTTGCAAAAACCTAAAAATATTCAAATATCATAAAATGCATTATAACATGAGTGTAACGAATCTTTGCAATTAGATTATGTAGTAAAGCCTGAACATTTAACATATAGTAAGTACTGTGGCACAAGTTTTGTGATTTTGCATTTTGTTAATACAGTACTATCACTGTTGGTACATATATAACAGTAGTTTATGCTGGTTAATATACGTCTGAATTCAAATCTAGAAGTAGTATTGTTAATCCAGTGTTAAGGCATTTGGGGACTCCATATAACTGTATTAAATTTCTTCAATCATTAGTCTACAATTGGATCTTAAAATCAGACGATTTGCATTACAGTATGTTTTACTTTAATATATGGCGTGATAATATAAATAAGTGTGTAAAACTTTGTAAATCCATTCTAGTCTGCTCTTAGGCTTCATACATACCCCATGAAATGCTTCATTTTCTTGCCTTTTATAAGTCCTTGCAGACCAAAATATTTATTTATTTATTTATTTTACATTTGATGACCGGGAAAGTCCACTGGACACAGTTCCTTTTTCAGTGGAGGCCCGGGGAGAAAAGCTCCACAAATAACATAACATTTAAGATATAATTGAGAGACAATGGTGTATCACATTATACAAGTCAATTATGAATCAAACATTGATAGCACAATATTAGAAAAATAAGACAAAAGACAATTTACAAAGAGATATTCATACAAATAAGACGGCAAGTACATAGTATACTCTAAGGTACAAGGTAAACGTCATAGGTGACAGCAAAATTACCACTGTAACCGCTGCAAACAAATGCAATCTGAGGGTCATGCTGCTCAACGGTAGAAGTCTAAATCTCAAAATGCACTCGCCTGAAGCACTCCTTAAAATGGAGAACATCGACATTTCTGCACTACCAGGCTATAACTCATTCCATACCTTTCGGCCCCAGAACATGGACTGAAGCTCCAAAGACGGTGGTGTTTCCATATTCATAAAGGATGCACACACCTCCAGACTGGTAGCCCAACATGATGCATCAGAGATAGGTGCAGCCAACATTGGGTAAGAAAGAGATTCAGGTCGTAGCCTGCTATAGGTCCCCAACCATGACCCAAGACTCACACTCCATGTTTCTAAGCACCCTAGAGAATATTAGGGTCCAACCTAACACTCTTATACTGGACGACTTCAACTACCCCTCCATTAACTGGGAAAACTACTCATGTACCCATACACTTGCCCAAAGTTTCCTGGAATTCATTAATTCCAATGCCCTGGACCAGCTCATTCTTACCCTCACTAGAGATAGCAACATCCGTGACTTGGTCATTACTAACATGGGTGACCGTTGCTCTGTACCAATAGTCAACTCCTCCCTGGTTAGATCCGACCACAAACTAATCACCTTGGAAAACCACATCCCCCCTCCTCTCAAAGGTAACCACCATGAAAAACTTCTCCAAATCTAACTTTGGGCTCCTAAAAACAGAGGTGGCTAACTTTGCGGCACCCATGCAGTTGAACAGCTGCATGACCACCGAATCTTACACTAATGCCCTGTACGAACACGTACACAAATATATGGATCTCTCCATACCCAATAGAACCAAGACGCTCTCCTCCAACAAAAGGAAGACAATCTGGTGGTCCCCTGCCATAAACAAACTCTACAACAGAAGGAGGTAAACTGATGAGAAGACTGGAAAAAAATCCTTATCAGCCTCAACAAAAAGTTGAGATCCCTCATCAAATCCTCTAAAGCTAGCTATGAAAACAGAATTGCAGCAAATAGTAAAGACAACCACAAGGCCTTCTATAGTTATGTAAAGAATCTCCATGGCAATACCCAGATTTGCTCGGAGCTGTTGCACAATGGCATCTCCTATACCAAACCAGCAGATATTGCCAATATACTGACGGACAGATTCAGTGCCAACTTTACCCCTCTCTCCCCCACCAAAGGACCAATCACAATACCAGTAGCAGGCACACAGTATTACTGCTGCACAGGTTAGAACAGCACTGTCCAAGGCCAGGAATACAGCTTCTATGGGACCTGACAATATCCCTGGCTGTGTTCTACATGAACTACAGAGTGAACTGGCACCTCACCTGTGTGCCTTGTTCAATCACAGCCTCACCTCAGGCTTTGTCCCTACTGAATGATGCACTGCGACAGTCAGCCCTCTCCACAAAGGAGTGACTACAGACCCTGAGAACTATCGCCCCATTAGCCTGACCAGTCTGATATGCAGAGCTATGGAATGCATCATCATGGACCTAATAAACAAAGATATAGGGAACCTCCAAACTCTAGATCCGAGACAGTTTGGTTTTGTGAAGGGTAGATCATGCCTGCTCAACCTGGTCGACTTCTTTGAGTCAGTCACCAGAGCTATGGATAAAGGCAAGGTGGTTCATACATCCTACCTTGATCTAACCAAGTCTTTTGATACCATTCCTCACTCAGAAATAATAGAAAAACTAACTAAGCTAGGCATCAAACCCTATATCACTAGGTGGGTTGCAGACTAGGTCACAGATAGAACCCACAGTTTGAAAGTAACTGACTCCAAGTCAGACTGTCTACCAGTCACGATTGGAGTCCCACAGGGTTTGGTCCTGAGTCCTGTCCTGTTTGGTATCTACTTCTCTGAAGTTCAGGCCAACACGAAGGGACTCTGGCTGACAAAGTTCGCAGACGTTTGCAAGTTGGGAGCCATAATTGACTCCCCAAGTGATGTTGACATCCTACACAAAGGCCTCACTGAGACCAATGACTAGTGTCAGAACCATGGCCTTAAGCTCAGTGCCAAAAAATGTGTCATCATCCCCTTTGGGAAAAACCAGGTTCCTGTGAATTACCACATCGATGGTATTCCACTGAACACAGAAGGTGTCATAAAAGATCTGGGAACACAGGTTGATGGCAACCTTTCTTTTGACCACCACATTGCCACTGTGGTCAGAAAGCCTTTCTGTGTGACACATCTCATTACTAAGGGTTTTGCATTCAGAAAGAAAGAGGTCATTGTCTCCCTCTACTCTTCCCTCATTAGGCCAATCATCGAGTACAATGCCGCATTTGGCATGTACCTCACTAGACACCTACAACAACTGGAGAGGCCGCAAAAATGCCTCACAAAGAGGATCCTACAACTTAAACACATGTCCTATATGGACAGACTAAAAAAAAAAACCTCCAACTATTCTCTGTCTTTTATCGCCTACTTAGAGGCGATCTCTGCTTGACTTGCAAAGCCATGTCTGACCCAGCTCTGTTAGAAATACTACATCTAAAGAAATCCCAATCCCACCGCACTACATGCTCCACAGACCTCAACCTCATTACCACAGTCAACAGAACAAGCTGGAGGGACAGGTTCATAACCCAGAGACTGCCCATGCCTCACTGGCCTTCTTTAAGAGAAATTTTGATGAGTGGATGGGAAATAAAAAATTCACTCTGTGGATCACTCCAGTGGCTCTGCTTAACAGAGGTACTGGGATAGAAAATTCACTCAAGGGATCACTCCAGTGGCTCTACTTAACAGAGGTACTGGGAACTAAGGTCGGGTGGCACAATGCCAGGGTAATCCTATGGGTTAGGCTTGTAAAGGCTCCAGGGCCATTAGCCTAGTACTCTATGAACCTAATAGATACATTAACTAATTAGTGATAAGTCCTCAAATAGGTGGATAAAGACTGTAATAAAGGAATAGTTGAACTAGCCAGAGCTTGTACAGGAGTATAACCAGGTAGCATGGAGGTGGACCTTAATGCTTTCTTAAATTGGGTTAGTGAGGAGATGGAAGATGTATTTGTCACCAAAAACTGCTATTAAGGAACTTAAGAAAATTTGCCAGAAATAATTGGCTTGTCGCAGTGAATATTATTTAAAAGGTGGGGACTGAGACTGGAAATTATACTTATTTATGATGGACAGTTTTCTTCTCAATAGATAAAAAAAGTGAAACATTGAAAAGGATACCTGTATTAAGTGATGGTTTCTAGGGAAGAGAGTTTAACATTAGTGCAGTGTCTTGACAGGGATAAGAACATATAATGACTGAATTTTTATTTGTCCTTCAGTTTTTTTTCTTCTGTTCTACAGTCTTCCAACCATTTTTGTCTGCAATTCTTTCAGCAGTACTGCTACTCCAGTCCATTGCTTCCACTTCACTAAATATATTGTTGTTGAATGAGTATTTTGTTGCGAAATCCACTAAGTCGGATATTTTTGTGCCCTCAGGAAAAAAGATTTTCAGTCTGGCTGGGAATAAATGCATTTTCAGTTGTTTTTTTTTTTTAATGCCATCAAGGGAAAGAATTATTTTCTTTTTGAAACCACAGTTGAGGGGTAATCATTGTCAAATCTAACTACTATGTCTTGACATTTAATAGGTTTACTAGCCCAGGCAGTTTTTTAAGATGAGTTCTTTGTCCTGACTAGAAAAGTCTCACAATTCTAGATCGTGGCTTAGTTTTTGTTGTTAGGGGTGATCCATGGGAGACCCAACTTGAATACAGAGAGGTTTACTGGCAATTGGCCAGGTTTAAATGACATGGTCTCCCATGGCCCAGTTTTAAAATTAAGATCTGCTAAGTTATAAATAACTATATTTTTATACATTAAGTCCATGTATTAAACACACTTTTATCATCCTTATGTTTAGACAGTGTACTATGGCATTGATGCCAGTTGCTTAATAGAAGTTCTTGTCTTTTTACTTTTTCAACACCAGATTGTGTTATTTACCTGCATTTTTATATTTTATAGATCTCTTAAACATTCTTTACACATTTAGCAAGTGTATTTTTTAACATTTTATATTGTTTTTAAAATTTTCTACATGTTTATGTATATATGTATTTAAGTTTTAATGTGTAGAACATTTAAAATGTTTATAGCATTTGGCAAACAGTTTTACAGTTTTTTATACACTGGTTTTCAACAATACTTTTTATTGGACATAATTAGGTAATTTATTTAATTAAGGTTTATTAGAATGGTTTATATTAAGGGTCATGTTGCTGTATCTGTTATCTGATGTAGTCTGTGACACTACTGATGAAAACGTACTGTGTTTCAGCGTTTATGTGGTGGTGCTGTTGGCAACGTGGTTGTGTTGCATTAAAATGTTATATCCGTCAAAACGGCTATCCTAATGCTCCTTTTATTTTATTAGTGTTATTTTGAGCACTATTTCCTCCTTTCATTGATTTTGTGGTTTGGCTCCTTTTGTTTTATTAGTGTTATTTTGAGCACTATTTTCTCCTTGCATTGATTTTGTGGTTTGGCTCCTTTTGTTTTATTAGTGTTATTTTCAGCACTATTTCCTCCTTTCATTGATTTTGTGGTTTGGCTCCTTTTGTTTTATTAGTGTTATTTTGAGCACTATTTTCTCCTTTCATTGATTTTGTGGTTTGGCTCCTTTTGTTTTATTAGTGTTATTTTGAGCACTATTTTCTCCTTTCATTGATTTTGTGGTTTGGCTTGGAGGATGGAATGGCTTATAGTTCCACTAAAGCTGTTCCAATCGGGGACATTGGTGAGAATGTGATTTCAAAGCTTATTGGCCAGCTTGTCCAGGTGCTTACTCCGATTAGCTACTCCATTAAAGCATCTGCCTCCAAGGTTACATTTCCTGGTAACCAGGAGGCTTGGCTTCAAAGGGAAAGTGAAGGCAACATGGCTGTGCAGCAGTGTTTGAGTGAGGAAAATGGACTGGATAAATCACCAGTTTTTGATGGAAGAAGAAATCCTGAAACATTTAGAATTAATTTGGGAGCGTCCACGAGCAGAGGGTTATCCAGTGGAGACAAGGAAAAAGAAAAACAAGGTGACTGTTTAAACAACCATGAAAGAGACTTTAATGACTGTAATTTGGGTTCTTGTCTTGCCAAGAGTGTTTCATTTGACTGTGGTGTTCAGGAAATGAACAACGAGGAAGCAGATACATATGCTAATAATTTAAACAAACTGCATGATTTGCTTTTGAAATATAAATCTTTGAATGCTGACAATGCATACTTAAGAGTGTTTGAAGTTGAATATTGTTCTGAAAGGTTTAAGAGTATTTAAATACCCAAATAATGTAGAAGAGGGCTCGGTTTTTCATCTGGAGCTCTTAGAAATTTTTGATAAATTTTGATTTTATTTATGTTATTTATTTACTTTACATTTGTTAAACCGGGAAATTCCGACTGGGCCAGGTCCATTTTCAGCAGAGGCCCGGGGAGAAAAGCTCCGGTATCTAGTTATACAAAACAGTACATCAAGCATAGCACACAAAACAGATTACAACATATATGATGAGCATAATAATATAACAAGAAATTATAAAAAAAACACTCCAAAGAACTGAAGATACAGAAAATGAGTAAAATGACGGTGTCAGTTCTACATTGGTAAGAGGATAAATATATCCAGTAACATTCTACAGTTAAAGGTTCAACTTTCAAATGAACAAGCATGCAGGGGTCAGAGATCAGGCAGGTGCTCAAAGAGCAGTTTGGGGAGTTAGTGGCAGTGTGGGTGAGGTTATGTGATACAAGGGCATAACCAGGTACTAAGGAGATATGATTTGAGGGAGTTTTTGAATATGGAGGTGGAGGGGGCAGTGGACATGGAATGGGGTAGACCGTTCCAATTTCTGGCAACGGTGTGAGTGTAGAGCGCTTTCCCTGTGTTATTATTGGCCTTGGTGATGGAGAGGAGAGACTTTTCACTAGATCTAAGGTACTGGTTTGCAGTGTAGACAGTAACTAGATTGGATATTGGGGGGGGGGTTCAGGGAATTTGAAAATGTTGTAGGCTGTGCTCAGCTGGTGATAGTTAAGTAGCTGTGGTAACTCAAGCCATTTTAGTTCTTTTAGTGCAGTACAGTGATGGGTTCTATAGGTTGAGTTAGTAGCAAACTTGTCTATTTTATTGTAGCATGATTCTAGTTTGTCTAGGTCACACTTTCTGATTTGGGTAAAGATTGGTGCTGCGTATAATAGAGTTGATTGGAGGTGGGTTTGTGCAAGAGTGACTGTAGCTTTTTGTGAGAGAAAGGACTTATGCCTGTATAGGGAGCCTATCTTTTTGTGTAATAGTTTTATGGTATGTGAGATGTGGACATCAAAGTGAAGATTATTGTCAATTTCAATGCCCAGAAGTTTGGTGTGGTTAGAGGGGGAGATGGTGGTGCCGTCCTTAGATGTTATGGTAAAGGAGAGGGTTTTTTTGATATATTAGGGGTAAATAGTAGCAATTTTGTCGTCTTGGGATTTAGAATTAGTTGGATACCTGAGATCCATTTTTCTACTGAGTTGAAGGTATCTTGAGTGAGTGTTTGTAGGGTGGTGGGAGATGAGGTGGAGCAGATCAGAGTTGAATCATCTGCATATTGAATGAGTGTGGCGTATTGTGTAGAGCTATTGAGGTTATTTGTGAAAATAGAGAACAATAGCGGGCCCAGTATAGAGCCCTGTGGGACTCCTATGGTGGTTGGAAGTTGTGGAGACAGAGTTCCTCTCCATTGGACTGATTGTTGCATGTCCGATAGGTAGCTTCTGAACCAGGCTGTAGTAGAGGAGGTGAAGGATAGTGATGTTAGCGAGTCTAGTAGGATGGAGTGGGAGGGCATATCATATACTTTTGAGAGGTCTAGGAAAATGGCTTATACATATTTGTTATCGTTCCTGTGAAGGTTTATATAATTAGTGAAGGATAGAAGGACGGTGGTAGTGCTGTGATGTGGATGGAAACCATGCTGTGTGGTAGATAGGAGATTGTGTGTGTTAAGAAATGTCATCACTTGCAAGTGGATGCATTTCTCAAGAATTTTAGATAGGGAGCAAAGGATGGCAATAGGTCGGTAGTTGGAGAATTCGTAGGAGTTACCTCTTTTATGGAGAGGAATGATGTGGGATACTTTCCAGAGTTTGGGTATGTAGGATTCTTGTATGGAGTGGTTGATTAGGATGGAGACAGGATATGATAGGGAGTCACTAGCCATTCTTAGGTATGCAGCAGGTATGTTATCAGCTGCTAGTGTGGTTGGTTTGCGTTTTAGGAGGAGTTTTTTGATAGTTGAGGTGGGCACTGGTGATAGGCTGAAAGAGGGGGTGCTGTGGGATAGGTTGAGTTGTGATTGAGGTAGTCTATTTTTGGTTATTTGACTGGACAAGGCTAAGATGGACTTAGAAAAATTGTTATTAAATTGAGAAGCTATGTCTAGGGTATTGTCTGCAGAGGTGGGTGCTGGGGTAGTGGTTTTGCCTGGCTTTATTAGGGAGTTAATAGCATGCCAGAACTTTTGTGGATTCTTTGAATATTTGCTTTGGGCACTAAGAAAATAGTTTTGTTTATTTATTTTGGTTTCAGCCTTGGCCTTGTTACTAAGCTGTTGATAGTATTGCCTGGAGCTAGAGGTTTTGTCAGTTTTCCAGATTTTCCAGGCTTTATCTCTGGGTTTTAGTAAGGCTCTAGTGTCCCTACTTAGCCAGGGTGCATAGTTGGCCTTAACTCTGATCTTTCTGCTGGGAGCTTGACTGTTAAGAATGTTAGAGAAGGTAGTGTTGAGGTGGTCTACTGCCTGGTCTAACCCTAGTGTCTGTAGTGGTTCCCAGTTGCAGTGGCTTAGGACAGTATTTAGGTGTTGTGGGTTAAGGTTACGGTCATCTTGTACAAGTTTGTAGACAACTGATTTGGGGTGATTGCAGTATTTGTGAAATAGGAAGGTGGGGAGATGATCACTTGTATCATCTGGGAGACAGCATACTGTATAGTTTTGTTTGGGATAGTTGGTTAGTGTCCAGTCCAGTATGGATTCTCTTTTTGTTTTCTTATCTATTCTAGTTGGGTCTTCAATTAGTTGAGAGAACCCATATAGGTTGATATGAGTAGAGGGGCTGCTGGAGTTACAGGCTGTCCATCCCTGTGGTAGGTTGCCCTTTGTCTAGTGCAGGATGTCTTCTATTTTGAGTGAGTCATTGCCTGGAGGTATGTAGCAGCATGTTATATTGATCTTCGTGGTGTTTCTTATGGATAGGACAGAAAATAGGACTTCAGCGTTTTGAAATGTGGGTGGTGTGGTATGCAGGAGCTGGAGGTTAAGGGTGTTTTTTAAGAGAATGGCTGCTCCTCCTCCTTTCCTGCGTGTTCTATCAGATCTAAGTGTATTATACCCTGGAGGGGGAAAGTCCTCCTCTTGGATACTGAGTTTAAGCCAGGTCTCCGTAATGGTGAGTATATCAGGGTTGTAGTGGGCTATGAATGCATGTAGGTCTGTTAGCTTGTTGGTAATGCTTCCTATGTTGAGATTTAGGATCAGCATGTCAGATGTTTGTTTGGCTGGCTTTGGGTGGATGTCACCAGAGGTTAGCAGAGTTTGTAGGAGTGTCAGTATGTGCTTTTTAATATTAATTGTTTGTGAGCTTGGTCTATGTGCGTTTTTCCCAGTGTAATGAGTTGGTGTTATGATTGTGAGAATGTTGAAGTTGTGAGATTTGTAATTGTAGGGCAGATGTAGAAGTGTGAGTGGGTTTGAGAGGGTGGGCTAGTGTGAGTAGTATGATTGTAGGGCAGATGTAGAAGTGTGAGTGGTTTTGAGAGGGAGGGAGGGCTAGTGTGGATAGTATGATTGTAGGGCAGATGTAGAAGTGTGAGTGGGTTTGAGAGGGTGGGTAGTATGATTGTAGGGCAGATGTAGAAGTGTGAGTGGTTTTGAGAGGGAGGGCTAGTGTGGATAGTATGATTGTAGGGCAGATGTAGAAGTGTGAGTGGTTTGAGTGGGTGGGCTATGGTGGGTAGTATTATAAGAGTAATTGTGCAGTGGTTGGTTGGTCTGTTTGTAAGGAAGTGAGGAGATAGTGGAGCTAGTGACAGGGATGTGAGTGTGGGTAACAGGATAGTCCTTAGAGTGAGTACTGCAATTAGGATTCCTGGTTGGTTGTGTGTAGGGGTGGAGGTGTGTTGACTTGGCATGTGTTGTTGGGAGTGGGATCAGTGTAGGAAGTAATTGGATTGGAGGGTGGGAGGGAGGTGGGAGGAGTGGGTTGGGCTAGAAATTTATTAGGCAGTTAGGGGTTGGACTAGTGATCAGGTGATTAGGGGTTAGAATAAAAGTAGAGGAATTGGGGACAGGGTAGGAGAGCGGAGTGAGCCGAGCGGGCCGAGGCGAACGGATCGGAGCCAGCTAGACCACCAAGTATCTGCGAAAAACAATCACTCAAACCTCAGGTTCAGTGGGAGAAAGCAGTAAGTACAAAACGTCTAATTCCTCACGTTAATAACGAGCTCTCACTGCCCAAATATATAGTGCGACACTTTGGGACAGAGCTCGCCACTGTAGTATATTGTGACGCCACTTTACTGTAAAGTACAGTTTTGTACCTACCATAAATGGAGATGTTCGAGGATCCACATTGCTGCAGTCATAACCTGTGGGTAGTCCGCTGTCCTCGGTCGGCCCGAATACCAAAGTGTTAGGCTGGCGTCGGTCATGGTCGCTCAGAGCGGACGTCAGTACGCAGCAGTACTTAAGCGCATGACCGATGCCATATCCTCAGTCTTTCTTGCCCCAGATGTCAGAAGGCCTAAAAAGGAAAGGCCACAGCCAAAATAGAAATACCCAACAACCAACCTAGATAACCTAATAAGTATCCCAAAAGAAACACAGCAACCCCAAACTATAGAGGGGAAGGAGGGAGGGAAAATTGGACTGCAGCAATGTGGATCCTCGAACATCTACATTTATGGTAGGTACAAAACTGTACTATGTTCTTCGTCTCACATTGCTGCAGTCATAACCTGTGGGTAGAATCCCAAAGCAAAGGTAAAGGGAGGCTGACAAACTAAAAAGCATTAGGAGCTGCCAACATGCCCTGTAAAACTGCAGTGGCAAACCCAGCCCTAGACTTAGAATAAAGAGGGAGATGGTAATGTTTAGTAAAAGTGTGCACTGAACTCCAAGTAGCTGCCTCCAAAATATCCTTAGTAGCTACCCCCCTTAAAAAGGCAGTAGATGTGGCGGTAGCCCTAGTGGAATGAGGTCTGATCCCAGCAGGAACATCCTTTCCATGATGAGAATAACAAAAAGCAATACAATGGCCAATCCACTTAGAAATAGTTTGCTTAGAAACAGCCTTCCCCTGTGAACCCAAAGCAAAAGAAATAAATAACTGTTGAGTCTGCCTGAATTCTTTAGTTCTGCTCAAATAATAGCGTAACTGCCTGTGAATATCCAAAGAATGCAAGACTTTTTCCATTTTATTTTGGGGATCAGCATAAAAAGTAGGCAAATGAATAGACTGGTTTAAGGCCACATTAGAAATAACTTTAGGCATAAAAGTAGGGTTAGTACGCAAGGACACCCTATCCTTATGAAATATCAGGAAGGGTTCAACTGCCATGAGAGCCTGTAATTCAGATACCCTCCTAGCAGACGTAATGGCCAACAAAAAAGCAGTCTTCCAGGACAAAAACTTCAACTCAGACGTAGCTGCTGGTTCAAAAGGAGGTAAAGTAAGCTTTTCCAACACAAAATTGAGATCCCAGGAAGGAGTAGAAGCTCTACGTGGGGGTCTTATGTTTTTTGCCCCTCTAAGAAATTGTTTAAACAAAGGGTGAGAAAATAAAGGAGGGTCACAATCATAGTGAGCAGAAATGGTTGCAGCATGAACTTTCACGGAGGAGAAAGACAAACCCTTGTCTAATAATTCAGTAAGGTACTGTAGTGTAAAACTCAAATTAGGCACTGAAACATCAAAGCTGTTTGCTGTGCTCCAAAGAAAAAATCTCCTCCATTTATCAGCATAAACTTTTCTAGTACTAGGCCGTCTGGCTTCCAAAATGACATTCAAAACTTGTTGAGGAAGCTGAGACCCCCCAGGATCTAAAACAGAATACGCCAGGCTGTCAGATGCAGGGACTTTACCCTGACATTGAGAAAATGATTGCTTGCCTGGGACAACAGGTGTGGAATTGGTGGCAAAGGCCAAGGAGGCTCCTGTACTAAACTCCTCAGCAGAGGATACCAGTGCTGACGTGGCCAATCTGGTGCTATTAGAATCATGCAAGGCTTGTCCTGTCTGACTTTCAAGAGTACCTTGGGAAGGAGAGGCAGAGGAGGGAAAGCATAGACGTGAAGGTTGTTCCAACTGAAAGATAGAGCATCCACTTTCCAAGCTTTTGGGTGAAACATCTTTGTGCAAAATTTTGGCAGTTGGAAATTTAGTGGAGAAGCGAACAGATCTATGTCTGGAGTTCCCCAAGCCACTGTCAACTGTTGGAATAAGTGAGGATCCAATTTCCACTCGTGGGGATCCACAATTTGTCTGCTCAATACATCTGCTAAGGAGTTCTGTGCTCCTGGCAGAAACCGTGCTTGAAGAGTGATGTGCAAACTCAGAGCAGTCTCCCACAAAATCATAGCTTGTCTGCAAAGAGGGTAAGAATGGGTTCCCCCCTGCTTGTTGATGTACCACATGACTGTTGTGTTGTCTGTTTGAATCAACACCTGTCCTGGTTGAAGTAGATCCTTGAAGGCCATCAGGGCAAATTGGACTGCTAACTTCTCCATCATGTTGATATGCAAATGCTGTAGTCTGGGAGGCCACGTGTCTTGAATCCATTTCCCATTAAAGTGTGCTCCCCAAGCCAGGTCTGATGCATCCGTCGTTAAAATCTGACTCGCCTCTGGTCGGGTCACAGAGAGTCCCTTGTTTAGGTGACATTCCTGAGCCCACCACAAGAATTCCTTCTGGATGCAAGGTATTATCTGAATGACAGTGTCCAAATCATGGCAGTGTTGAGTCCATACACTTTTGAGATACCATTGCAGCTTCCTCATATGCAGTTTGGCATTGCGAAGTACCAGAATGCAAGATGCCATGAACCCCAAGGCTTGAAGGACTGTCCTTGCAGTCAGCCTGGACATTAGTGATAATTGCTGGAAGTATAGGTGAAGATTTCTTTGTTTGTCCGGGGTCAAAAAAAAGCCATCTGAGAGGCTGTATTCAGTCTCACACCCAGAAAGCACATGTCCTGAGAGGGTACTAGACTGGACTTTGTTTTGTTCACAGAATACCCTAGGCACCTTAAAACTGCCATTACATACTGTAGATGTTGAAGTAACTTGACTTTGTCTTGAGCAAGAATCAGGCAATCGTCCAGATAAGGATAAATTTGTATTCCTCTCAGTCTTAAGAAGGCTGTCACAGGAGCCAGGACCTTTGTGAACACCCTGGGCGCAGTAGATAAGCCAAAGGGCAATGCAGAGAACTGATAATGAAAAGTACCAGCCCGAAAACGCAGGAATCTCCTGCAGCTGGGCCTGATAGGAATGTGAAGATAAGCCTCTTTGAGATCCAGAGTTACCATCCAGTGATCTTTGCCTAGCAGAGGCAGAAGTTGCTGTAAAGTTAACATCTTGAACTTTGGAATGTCTAGGTATGTATTGAGAGTGGACAAATCCAGAATTGGCCTCCAAGTGTTTCCTTTCTTTGGCACAAGGAATAGGCGAGAATAAAACCCTAGGCCTACTTCTGACGGAGGTACCACCTGGATTGCCCCCATTTGCAGAAGTAAAGAAATCTGTTTGTGAGCCTCCAGCCTTTGCTGAGGAGGTACATCTGGCATGCCTTTGAAAGGAGGAAAGGTGTGAAAATAAAACTTGTAGCCTTGATTTATAATGTCCAACACCCATTTGTCCTGGGTGACCAAAAGCCAATTTTGTTTGAAAAGTGCCAACTTTCCTCCTAGAGGAGCTGCCAGACAGGACGAGTCTGGCAGCTGGAGATACAGGTCATTGGGTCTGTTTACGAAAAGGCTGACCCCTGCCCTCACCAGAAAATTGTGCAGGAGAACTCCAAGTCCTAGGTCTGAAAGAACCCTGAGCATGAGCTCTGCCCCTACCACGTCTAGACCTGCCCTTAGACTGAAAATCGGAAGAAGGGTAAGACCATCCTTTTGCAGGCCAATTCCTGCTAAACTTAGGGGGCTGCACTTGTAAAAATTCCTTAACCGTCTGCATGGACTTAGCTTTGTCTTCCATTTTTTTCAAAACTGACTCCACAGGAGAACCAAAAAGAACTTCAGATTTAAGAGGAGCATCCAAAATTCGAGCTTTAACATGCTCTGACAAATTTTGATCCCTAAGCCAGGCATGCCTATGAATAACTGAACCAGTAGCAGCCACCCTGGAAGAAGCCTGAAGAGCATCGAAGCCACACTGCAAGGAATGCTTACCAACCTGATCTGAGGCATGAACTAAGTCCTGCAATTCCTTACACTCTATACCCTCAGCTAAAGCATCTACCTTAGATTTCAACTGACCTAACAGAAAGTTCTGATACTTCAGCATATGAAACTGGCAATTTAAAGCCCTCATAGCTAGCGTGGAGGAGGTATACACTTTTTTACCCCACCTATCCAAAGCTCTAGAATCTTTATCCAGAGGTACTGGATTCTTAACTACAGAAGCCCTGACACCCTTAAGTCCTTGATTAATAGTTTCCGGGTCAGCTCTAGGACTCTTATACAAATATTTATGAGCCTCTGGAACTCTGTAATACCTGTCTGGCTTAACAGGGGCAGGGGGTAAAGAATCAGGATTAAGGGAACTTCAGAAAAAACATCCTGAACAACATCTAAAACAGGGGGAATAGCCAAAGGTCTATGTTGTGGCAAAAACAAAAATTCCCTAAGCCTCTTATGAGAATCTGAAAAATCCTGACCTTCTCACTTGAAATGCTCCCTCATGGAGTGCAGGGTTTCAGAAAAGGAAAAATCCTCTGGAGGAGAAGCAGAAGGACAGGAATCCTCTGCATCCGAATCAGAATAGGGAGGAAAATCCTGAATGTCCTCAGCTGAAGACTCAGAGTAATCTGAGGAATGCTCCAATCCCTCCACATCTGTCTCCACCCTAGGCCTCTTTTCTGGAGGGGCCATAGAACCCCTGATTAAAGTAATCAAATCCTCTGCCATTTTCAACATATGTTTTTTAGGAACAGAGCCCGAAGAACTAGGGCTGATGCCTGTACCAGAAAGACCAGGTCTAGCTTTACCAGAGCCTTTAGTGACAGAAGTAGAAGGCCTAATAACCTTTTGTAAGGATGGAACTACAGAAACTTGAGAAGCCCCCTTGGCCTGACCTAACTCCTGAGAGGCCAATTCCTGTAAAATTAAAGGTTCCCCCTGTGATTCAGCCGAGACCTCGGCTGGATCCACAGATTCAACCGTAGCTTCCATAGAACCGGCGTCCGCAATGGATGACTCATCCTGTTTAGATTTTAACGATTTATCTTTTCGCTTTTTTGCGGTAGCGGGCGTCGGAGGATCCGACGGCATGTTGTAGTTACACCGCTTACCGAAAACAAGCCTAGCACAGTCTAATCTGCGTTTAATGGTGCGCTTATTAAATCTAGCGCAAAAGCGACACCCGACTACGTCGTGCTCAGGCCCCAAGCAAGGAATACAGAGAGAGTGATAGTCCCTATGAGGTATCTGTTTCCCACAAGAAATACAATTATTAACTTTTTCTGACATCCGGATTAACTGAGGCAAGAAAAGACAAAAATATTCCCCAACGGGGTACTTAGCCCAACTTGGTCTTCGGTCTGAAACTCGAAAAACGAAAATTTCAGGACGCCGAACGGCACTTGCAAACGCTGCTTCTGCTTCGGACCACACGGCAAGAAAGACTGAGGATATGGCGTTGGTCATGCGCTTAAGTACTGCTGCGTACTGACGTCAGCTCTGAGCGACCATGACCGACGCCAGCCTAACACTTTGGTATTCGGGCCGACCGAGGACAGCGGACTACCCACAGGTTATGACTGCAGCAATGTGAGACGAAGAACATCACTTGGTTCTGTATAGCTCTTTTGAGAGGGGAGCTACTATAATCTGTATGTGCCGCGGGAACCCCGAGTGGCTAAGAGCACTCAGTATATCTAGTATGGTCTTAATGCAAGTTATTTTAAGGATATACACTTTGCTTTTATAGTTGTATGGGAAGAGAAAAAGATTTCCCTGCAGTTTAAACACCTGCAACGTGTGGAAACAGCCGCATTGGTTAAAATAAGCACTCTGGGGCTGGCATGGGTTAGGCTGGTGATTTAGAGGTTAAAATACCTGGATAATGAAAGAGAGAGGGGACCGAGTTAGGATATGTGAGAGGGTAAAGTTTACAGAGTTACCTGTACAACAGCAGTAAAGAACAGATGTTAAGTTGTCAATCTCGCCTTCATTCTTGCTTGATGGGTTCGGAGCCGATCCTCGGCTCCGACTCGGCACTTGCTAAGCTCGAGAGTCACTTTTACCAGCTCGAGGCAGCCCCATATCCCATGATGCAAGGCGGTAAGTACCCAGATCTCGTTTGCCGCTTCGCTGATGAGGTCCTCCTCTTTTCAGTTTAAAGTTAATTTTAGACTTAAATTTAATAGTTTTAGACTAGTTTTGGTCCCTTTCTGACTAAAATTCCCTCTCTCCTTTAAAGTTTTTAGTCAGGCCTTCTCCCATCCCATCCCCCCCTTGTTAGGGTGTGTGTGTGTGTTTGTAAGAGAATAGTTTCTCTTTTTTTTTTTTTGGGATTGTTATATTTCTTGGACAGGTGTTTTGTGTGTGTGTGTTTTTTACACCATGTCTAAGGAAAGGGTCTCAGGCTTTAAGAAGTGTGACTCGTGCTGTCAGAAGATGTCTCTGACAGACGGTCACACTTCTTGCTTATACTGCCTGGGACCTCTCCACCTGCAGGACTCCTGTGAGATTTGTCATTCTTTTAGCCAGAGAGTCCTGCAGGAAAGGAGAAATAACCTGATTTTGAGGGGCCTACTTAAGCCGGAGGGCTCTCCGGCTAAGTCGGCTCCATCTAAGACTTCTAAGTCTTCCAAGGCCCAGGCTTCTGGGTCCAAGCCTGCGGCCTCGGCTCCGACTCTTTCAGAGTCGAGATCGGCTCCGGCTGGAGCCGATTCTGGTTTGCACAAACCTTCGGCACCGATGGCTATCAGTGCCGATTCTGGTTCGGCCACTTCGGTGTCGGCTCCGATCGGTTCCGATCACCATGTGGCTCAGGCTTCGGTGTCGGCGCCGACCGGTTCCGACACTCTTACTTTTATGTCTGTATCGGCTCCGGCCGGAGCCGATGCATCGAAACTTTCTGTCGGTGCCGAAAAGTTGTCGGCTCCGACAGCTTCCATGGTTTCGTCGGCTCCGATGGTTCCTTCGAGGAAGAGATCTAGGTCCCCTTCCTTGGAGCCGATACTCTCGGCTCCGGCTTCTCCTCTCCTCTCGGAACGGAGCCATCGGAGCCGATCATCCAGGTCATCCAGGCTTTCTGACCATGATTTAGAGAGAGTGGTCAGTAGATTATTAAAATCACAGGCACTGGCCCAGATGCTACATAGTCCGTCTCAACAGACGACTATTAGTCCACACCCCATTGCAGTTCCTCCTTCGACTCTACCCCAGAGTTTGGAGTTGGAGTCTTCTGGAATGGTGTCTGCTACGGCTGAGGGACAGATACCCCCTTCTGCTCCTTCAGCCTCTACTCTTATCTCCTCTTCGAGACCTTCCTTAGAGGGATTCGGTGGTCGGGCTTCCCTGGTCTCCTCCGAGGGGGTGAGTGGCATCGGACCCTTGTCCGACCCCACTCTTCCCCTTGGAGCCTCGACCTTGGTGAGCTCGGCTCCGACATCTGCCTCGGAGCCTTCCCTTTCGGTGGGTCCTGGAGTTCCTGGTTCTTCGGAACGGGTTCTCTCAGACCTCCCTGGGAGGGGAGCCTTCGAGGTGATGAAGAGTGTGCTGGCCATTGGACTCAGCCAGCAGTCTGTTCCCTTAGCTCCTCCCTCTATGGTGCCTGTCGATATCTCTGCCACTTCTCTTGCTCCCGGACCCAGAGATCCTCCACCTCAGGTTTCCCCACTGGGAAGAAGCCCCTCTTCCGAGGATTCTCCTGATCAGTCAGGAGATCCTCCGTGAAAGAGGACCTGTAAGAGGAAACATGTAGACTCCCCCGAGTCTATCACTTCAGATACTGACTTAGATGAGTCAGAGGGATCCCCAAGATCCCCCTCTGAGGATGTCTCCTTTTCAGACATCCTAGAACTCCTTAGACAGAGGGGAAACTGGCCCACCAATAATCCCTCTGAGGATGAGTCGGTATACCTGGAGGCATTTGGATCTCGGCCCTCCACCTCCTGGGTGTCTCCGCCTTTCGACCCCCTTATGCAGGTTATTGCTCGAAAGGCGTGGGCTGCTCCTGACTCTGTAGAGCCAGTCCCTAGGAGGCCTTCTAAATTTATTACTGCCCCGTCGGACAAGCATTTCCTCACGAAAGGTGTCCCTGCTAATGCCATGGTGGTGGCGGCTGCCACTAAGAAGGAACTTGCAGATCCTTCTGTACCTGTCCATCCTCCTAATAAGGACTCTAGGACCATGGATAGGTATGGTAAGCGGATGTTCTCTTCAGCGACCTTTGCTATGCGTTCGCTGAATTACCTATGTCACTTCACCAGACTCCAGTGGGATATCCATAAGGAGCTAGGTGAAGTAGTACAGGATCCTACAGCTGCAGGAGCTCAAGAAAAAATTGCTTCGCAGCTAGGAACCCTTAATTCTATTGCTAACTCCTCCATGCGACTGATATCATATGCTGCAGATGGAGCGAGTAGGTCCGCAGGTACAGGTGTGGCTCTTAGACGCCAAGCCTGGATGCGGCTCTGTAATTTTGCAGATCCCTTTAAGGCGTCTCTCCCTTTGATGGGTCAGCTTTGTTTGGCCCTCAAGTGAAGGAAACGTTGACCAGGTGTGAGCAGGACGGCAAGACTCTTTCTGCCGTAGGGGTCCGTTTTTCCACCCCTTCTAGACCTTATCCCAAAGGGCAGAAGGGTGGCAAAATGTGGTTCCGCAAATCCCAAGGAGTCACGCCGGATTCACGTGGTCAGTTTACCCCTAGAGGCAGAGGGGGTAACAATAACAGACGCTCTAGAGGCAGAGGGGGTCCACAAAACCAGGGAAGCAGAGAGCCTCTCTCTGACAAGCCCTTTCAGCATCCCTGAGATGTTGCCTGGCTGTCCATCCTTGGAGGCAGTCGGGGGAAGACTATCGCTGTACCCAGAAGCCTGGCGTTCCCTCACTCAAGACAGATGGGTACAGTCGATCATATCCGAGGGTTACAAAATTCCTTTCGAGGAAAGTCCTTTCTATCACTCAAATTCCCTTCCAGATGTACCACCGGTCTAAGGGAAATTGCAGAGTTAGAAGTCTTAAAACTACTGCAAAAAGAGCCATTCAGCCAGTTACAACAGATCATTCAGAGCCGGAATCTACTCAAGGTTCTTTTGGTCCCCAAAAGACGGGAGACTGGAGACCAATATTGGATCTCAGCAGACTCAACAAGTCTGTGAGGAAGACAAGATTCGAATGGTCACTCTTCAGTCAATTCTGCCCTTCTTACAGAAGGACAACTGGATGTGCTCAATAGATCTTCAGGATGCATACTATCACATAAAAATTCACAGACGCTCCAGGAGATTTCTCCGCTTTAGGCTGGGGTCCAGTCATTTCCAGTTCAGAGCCCTGCCCTTTGGTCTCACTACAGCCCCCAGAGTGTTCACCAAATGTATGGCAGTGGTCACGGCTCACCTGAGACGTCAAGGATTCCAGGTGTTTCCGTATCTCGACGACTGGCTCCTTTCAGCCAACACCAGGCATCAGCTTCTTCAAGCCAGGGATTACACAATAAATCTTTGTTCTCAATTGGGCATCTCGATCAACTCCAAAAAATCATCCTTATTGCCCTGCCAGTCTATTACTTTCATAGGCACAAACTTAAACACTGTTCGGATGTCAGCTACCCTTACAGATCAAAGAATCTCAGACATTCAAAGTCACGTCAGGATCATTCTAGCCAACAAGAAGGTTCAGGCCAGAATGGTTCTAAAGGTGTTAGGCCTCATGGCTGCGGCCATTACCCTTCTTCCCCTGGCTCGCTTCTATATGCGCCTTCTTCAATGGATGTTGTTCACTCAGTGGTCTTACCAACAACTTCCAATGCGTCACCAAATACTGGTGACACAGATTTGCAAGAATCATCTTGCTTGGTGGATCACTTCTCCCCAGATTCACCCGGTAGCCACTGTCACTACGGATGCCTCCCTGATCGGGTGGGGGGGCATTATCAGGGCAGGATGGTTCATGGGATGTGGCAACCTTTCGAATACCACCTGCACATAAATGTCCTAGAGATGAGAGCAGTGCTTTTAACGTTGCAAGCCCTCAACGACTTTCTTCCCGTAGGGACAATTGCAGTCCACACAGACAACATGTCTGAAGTTTGCTATATCAACAAACAGGGCGGAACCAAGTCCTACCCCTTGTGTCGAGAAGCGCTCAGACTTTGGCAATGGGCGATCTCCTCTCATCGGTTTCTGGTAGCAACGCACATCCCTGGGAAAACCAACATTTTAGTGGACAGTTTGAGCAGAGCTATTCTCATGCCTCACGAGTGGTCTCTCAAACAATCTATAGTGGAAGAGATTTTTCTGGAATGGGGTCGCCCATGTTGCGATCTTTTTGCTACTCCCCAAAACAGCAAATGCCCAGACTTCTTCTCTCTCTTCCCACTGCCAGGCCATCCCCCCAGAGACGCTCTGACCCAGGACTGGCCCCAGGGACTTCTTTATGCCTTTCCTCCATTTCCTCTGATCCCTCAAGTTATCCAGAAAGCAACCGTTTTGAGAGCCAAATTGATTCTCATTGCTCCTTATTGACCTCAACAAATTTGGTTTCCGTTCCTCCATCGTCACCTTTTGGTGCAGCCGTGGCATCTGGACCCAGTGCCAGATCTTCTGATTCACCAATCCGGTCAGCTGCACCGGTCTATCCCTTCTCTCAACCTCACAGCATGGTTGCTCCACTTCCTTCCTTAGCCAGGCTTCCTATGATCTCTAACCCTGTTAGAGACATCATAGTAGCTTCCTTAAAATCCTCTACCAGGAGGATTTATACGAGCAAATGGAAACGTTTTTCTTATTGGGCTAAAGCCAAGAATATTGATCCCTTCACTGCTCCAGTTCAAGCAGTTTTGGATTTCTTAGCGGAGATTTTTCACGCGGGCTCCTCTTCTTCCACAGTTAGAGTTCAGTTGGCTGCTATCTCGAACTTTCATGTCGGGTTCGCAGATCACAACATTATGTCCCACAGGCTTTGTAGAGCCTTCTTGAAAGGAATTTTCCTCCTGAAGCCTCCAGTCAGGAGTCCTACACCTCAATGGGGCCTAAATTTAGTGCTGACATCCTTGATTCTTCCCCCCTTTGAGCCAGCTGTTTCTTGTTCCCTGAAATTTCTTTCATGGAAAACTTTATTCCTGGTTGCTATTACATCGGCTAGGAGGGTGTCTGAACTTCATGCTCTATCTGTTCGCCCCCCCTATTTGGTCTTCCACAAAGACAGAGTATCATTGAGAACTAATCCGACCTTTTGCCTAAGGTCGCTTTTAAAGACTAATTTGAATCAAGCCATTGATCTCCTGTATTTTTCCAAACTATTCAAACAGATCGAACAAAATTACATTATCTTGATGTCCACCGCCAACTCAGATATTACTTGGACAGAACAAAACAATTCAGGAAATCTGATCAACTCTTTGTTTCCTATGCTGATAACAAGAAAGGCCTTCCTGTCTCAAAAGTGACCTTATCTAGATGGCTTTCTTCTGTCATCGCTGAAATTTATCGGCTCAGGGGAAAACAGCTGTGCTCTAAACCTAAAGCACATTCAACCAGAAGCTTAGCTACTTCTACAGCCTTTCAAGCTAGACTTCCTTTAGACACTATTTGTGCAGCGGCCACTTGGGCCACTCCTCATACTTTTGTTTCCCATTACAAATTGGATTTGGCCTCCAGGGACAGAGCCAGTTTTGGCTCTACCGTTCTGAAGAGTCTGTTCCATTGAGCCACCCAGGATAGAGGTGCTAGGGACGCGGTCCCATCAAGCAAGAATGAAGGCGAGATTGACAACTTAACATTGAGAAGTTATGTACTTACCATAACGTTCCATGTTAGTCGTCTTCTCTCGCCTTCTTTCTTGCGACCCTCCCTCCTTCCCCCAGGCCTGGACAGACCTTTCTCTACAAGGAATTACACTTCTGAAGACCGTACAGAGCTGGTCCTTCTACCATACTGCAGGTTTTTCACTTCTTTCTTCCTTTGGGAAGTTATTATGCTAGGTGCTATTGCCCTTTTGTCATCAAACGAGATCTGGGTACTTACCGCCTTGCATCATGGGATATGGGGCTGCCTCGAGCTGGTAAAAGTGACTCTCGAGCTTAGCAAGTGCCGAGTCGGAGCCGAGGATCGGCTCCGAACCCATCAAGCAAGAAAGAAGGCGAGAGAAGACAACTAACATGGAACGTTATGGTAGGTACATAACTTCTCATTTTGCATCTTATTCAGTCATTTTAGTAACATGTATTCCCTCTCCAAGCTACTTCAATTATGAGGGTATGTGATACACTGCAGTTAATCACACAGGTCAGCATTCAGTAACATTCATTTTCTCCCCAGGCTTTCCTTCCTTGCAAAATTCACATTAATAAACGCAGTAACAGGTGTTCCTAGATTTTAATATGGCTACAGCACAGTGTGTTTTGCTGCTAAACTAGGTCTTATCAGTAACATTCAGTATCTTCCCTAGGCTTTCCTTCATTGCAAATTCCATAATAAACACTAACAGGTGTTCCTGGTCTTTAATATGGCTACAGCACAGTATGTTAGCTGCTAAAACTAAGTCTTATCAGCATACTATCAGTTACTGGACTGAATTAATTTAGGCAGTTAAACGCCTTAAAATCATCCCTTCAGGACAGCATATGCATAGTGCTGCTGCAGAGCGATAAACGGCCATCTCCCATGGGAGTCTAGATAAAGGGTATATGCACTTGTTTAGCTGCAATATACCTATTTAAGAGACCTCGCCTAGACTGCATGTGGTCAGGGAGCCCTATGCACTTTTTAACCACAAGCTAGTCCTCAGGACAAGAACAACACGCAGTTATGTATTTATCGAAAGATAGGTGGGTAACTGCTATATCTATGCCTTCTACTTGCTGTTTTATCTTTAGTGATGGAACCATTTAGCAGCAATCACCCTACTGTTGCATAGAGGTCTCCGTACTACTTTAAGGTCTTATATGTACATTCAGTACGCAACTGCAGATATTAAGCATCTGTGACCTTACATATATAGCTCAGTTCAATTGGACCACTATAAAAGTTAACAACAGTACATATTGACTCAGTATGTAGCTTATGCCTTACGTTAGCACTTTTGACAGTATGCACAGCTAGGCAGCTGCAGGTGTTAAACATCAATGACCTTGATATATTACTCAGTTCATTTGGTCACACTACAACAGATGGCAACAGTAAGTACTAACACAGTACATATCTTATTCCTTATACTAGCATTTGTAACAGTTTGTACAGCTAAGAGTGGTGTGCTTACCTCAGACAGGGGGATCCGCGGACACTTACAGATACAAAAATGGCGGCATCCAGGTATGATTTAATACCTCATTTTCGTGCCTTTGTTGCTATTAGCAACTGGTGTCTGATGGGGGGGATGATTGTGACGTGTCTACCAGCTAGACCACCACGTATCTGCGAAAAACAATCACTCAAATCTCAGGTTCAGTGGGAGAAAGCAGTAAGTACAAACAGTCTAATTCCTCACTTTAATAACAAGCTCACTGCCCAGATATATAGTGCGACACTTTGGGACAGAGCTCGCCACTGTAGCATATTGTGACGCCACTTTACTAACACTTGGTTCTGTATAGCTCTTTTGAGAGGGGAGCTACTATAATCTGTATGTGCCGCGGGAACCCCGAGTGGCTAAGAGCACTCAATATATCTAGTATGGTCTTAATGCAAGTTATTGTAAGGGTATACACTTTGCTTTTATAGTTGTATGGGAAGAGAAAAAGATTTCCCTGCAGTTTAAACACATGCAACGTGTGGAAACAGCCGCATTGGATAAAATAAGCACTCTGGGGCTGGCGTGGGTTAGGCTGGTGATTTAGAGGTTAAATATCTTGCTTTTATAGTTGTATGGCAGGAGAAAAAGATTGGTCATCTTACGTGCAATTATTAAACAAAATGAAAGAGTTGTGTTAACTTTAAATGAACACATATAAAAGATCAACACTTGTTTAGTTAGTGATGCGATGTTTACAGTGGACCAGGAAAAGAACAAATACATGGATTTAACGTCTCAGATAGATGAGAGGCTTAAAATTATTAATAGAAAAAGGAGAAATTTGGAAAGAGATGTTAAAGTATATGAGTTAAAATTTGATGTTAAGTTGCCTATCTTGCCTTTGTTTTTGCTGGTTGGGATCGGAGCCAATTCTCGGCTCTGACTCAGCCATCTTCTATAGCTCGAGAGCTGTTTACTGGCTCGAGGCTACCCCTTATCCCATGATGCCTAGCGCTAGCTACCCAGATCTCATTTGCCGCTTCAGCTGCGAGGTGTCGTTTGTACTGGCCCAGGCTTGTAATAAGTTTCTTATTGAACTTTTCTTCTAAGATTAGTGTTTTTTCGAGAGTTATTATTTAGTTTTTAGTCTCTACTTCTTGTTGTGTTAGCTAAGTATATTGTAGTTCCCCTCCTTAGAACTCATTTAAATTAGAGAGTTCTCCCCCTCCTATTCCTTTCTGTCAGGTTAGCCCTTAGTTTCAAGGCTTTCCTTCTATCTTCCTTTAGGTAGCCGTTTATGTTAGAGGCTTCCTAGTTTAAAAAAAAAAATCTTTAGCTTTAGCTGTAGTATACTGTGTGTTTTTCTCTCTTTTTTGCTGTTATTGGTGTTGTGGTATTTTGTTATAGCTTTTCGGCCTTTTGGCTAAGATCAGTGTATCTCTTCAGGTATTTTGTCAGATATGTCTAAAGAATCCAAGGTATCTGGATTCAAGAAGTGTAACTCACGCTGTCAGAAAATGTCTCTGACAGATGGGCACACTTCTTGCGTCTACTGCTTAGGCGCAGTGCACCTGCAGGACTCTTGTTCTATATGCCATGCATTTAGTCCAAGAGTTCTGCAGGAGTGCAAAAATAAGCTTATTATTAAGGGTCTTTTAAAGCCCCAGGATTCACCGGCCAAGGCTCAGCCTGTGAAATCCCCAAAACCGACCAAATCGTCGGCTCCAAGCTCGGAGCCATCATTGGTTCAGACTTTACCTGCCACTTCGGTTCTGGCCGGAATCGATGAGACTATCTCCCCGTCGGCTGCATCAGAATCTTCAAGCCGTCGTGGAGCCACAAGAAGCTGAGGTCCCCATCTCTGGAGTCCATACATTTGGCTCCTCGGTCTCCCCTGCTTCAGAGTGAGCGCAGTCACAGATCTTCCCACTCCTCTCGGTACTCTAGTCTCTCGGATCACGATGTGGTGAGAGTGGCCAGTAGGTTGCCGAAGTCGCAGGCACTTGCCAAGATGTTGTCCAGCCCTCATCAACAGGTGTCGGCTCCGTCCACTTCTATCGATGTTCCTCCTCCGACTCCTTTGAGCTCGGAGCTGGAGTTCGTTGGGGTTCGAGTCGTGGAACCATCAGCTCCGATAACTATTTCTCCTTCGGTTCTGTCGTCGGCTCCGATTCCCTCGATGGTACTGTCCGTCGAGGGATCTGGGTGCCGAGGCTCCCTCGTCGGCTGCAAGGAGGCAAGTGGCATCGGACCCTTGTCCGACCCTGTTCTCCCTCTCGGAGCTTCGGCGCAGGTGAGTTTGGCTCCTACATCGGCCTTGGAGCCATCTCCAGGGAAGGATTCAGATTTCTTTGGAACCGGATCCTTCTTTGCATCATGGCAGGGACACCTTCGATGTCATGCGGAGTGTGCTGGCCTCTGAGTCAGCTCCACAATCGACTCCACCGGCTCCGTCCCCTGTAGTGCCTGCACCAACCTCTGCTCCTCCTCCAGACCCCAAGCGTGGGGAGCCAGCTCTCCGGGGCACCCCATTGGGTGTTTCCTCTTCTTCCGAGGCCTCACCTGATCATTCAGAGGAGCCCCCTCGTAAGAAGAAGTGCAAGAGGAAGCACATTGACTCCCCTGAGTCTGTCACATCTGATACAGACTTAGATGATTCGGAAGGGTCCCTGAGGTACCCTCTGAAGATGTTTCCTTCTCGGACATCCTAGAAATGCTTAAGCAGAGGGGGAACTGGAGTCCCCTTGCCCCTACCAAGGATGAGTCTGTATTCCTGGATGCGTTCGGTTCCCGACCTTCCACCTCCTGGGTTTCTCCGCCTTTCGATCCACTCTTGTCTGTGGTGGCTTGAAAGGCTTGGTCAGCCCCGGATACAGTGGAACCAACCCCGAGGAGACCTAGCAAGTTTATCAATGCACCCCTTGATAAGCAGTTACTTACCAAGGGTGGATGCCATGGTGGTAGCAGCAGCCACTAAAAAGGAGTTAGCGGAAACTTCTTTGTCTGTCCATCCTCCTAACAAGGAGTCTAGGACTATGGATAGATATGGGAAGCGAATGTTTGCTTCAGCGACCTTTTCTACGAGGTCACTGAATTACTTATGCCATTTTACCCGGCTTCAGAGGGATCTACTTAAAGAGCTCAGAGATACCCTTCAGGATCCATCAGCTGAATGGGCTCAAGCTAATGTGGCTTCCCAGCTGGCGACCCTTAATTCTGTAGTCAACTCCTCCATGAGGCTCATTTCCTATGCAGCCAATGGTGCGAGTAGAGCCGCAGGTACAGGTGTAGCCCTTAGGAGACACGTATAGATGCGACTGTGTAATTTTGCAGAACCCTTTAGGGCGGCATTCACCAACACCCCCTTTGATGGTTGCTTTCTTTTTGGACCACAGATGAAAGACACTTTGACTAGCTGTGAGCAAGAAGGCAAGACTCTCTCTGCCTTGAGGGTGTCCATTCTTTCACTCCTTCCAGACCATACCCCAAGGGTCAGAAGATTGGTAAAATGTGGTTCCAAAAATCTCAGGGAGCCCCGCCTGACACATGTAGCGATTTTTTTCCTCCAGGGGCAGAGGAGGAAACAACAACAGATGCCGCTCTCATGGCAGAGGGGGTCCACAGAACCAGGGCAGCAGAGAATCCTTCTTTGAGAAGCCCTTCCAGCATCCCTGAAGGGTTGCCTGGCTGCCCTTCTCTGGAGGCAGTTGGGGGAAGACTTTCACTGTACCCAAAAGCCTGGCAAAGTTTAACGCAAGACAAATGGGTACAGTCAATTATATCTGGAGGTTAAAAAATCATTTTCTGTCAGCCCCCCTTACCGTCAAGCAAATCCCTTCCAGATGTTCCACCCAATCTGAGGGACTAAGCAGTCATAGAAGTTTCAAAACTGCTAGAAAAAGAGAGTCATCCAGGAAGTCCCGGCAGACCAACATGGATCTGGAACTTACTCAAGGTTCTTTTTGGTACCAAAAAAGACAGGGGACTGGAGACCTATTCTGGATCTCAGCAGACTAAACAAGTCTGTTCAAAGAACAAAGTTTTGGATGGTCACGCTACAGTCCATTCTACCCTTTCTGGGTCAGGACAATTGGATGTGCTCCAGAGATCTTCAGGAGGCGTACTATCACATCAATATGAACAGGCACTCCAGGAGATTCCTTCGCTTCTGGCTGGGAGCCAGTCATTACCAGTTCAGAGCTCTGCCCTTTGGTCTCACCACAGCCCCCAGGGTGTTCACCAAATGTATGGCAGTACTCACGGCTCACCTGAGACTTCAAGGATTCCGGGTGTTTCCATATCTAGACAACTGGCTACTCACTGCTACTACCAGGCATCAACTTCTGCAAGCCAGGGACTACACAATCACAATCTGCTCCCAACTAGTCGTTACAATAAACTTCGAAAAATCTGCCTTGTTGCCCTGTCAATCTATCACCTATATAGGAGCAGACTTAGACAGAAGGAACATGTCCACAAGGCTTCCGCCAGACAGGGTATCATTAATTCACCAGCAAGTACAAATCCTAATGCAGAGCAAAAGGATCCAAGTCAGATTCGTCCTTTAAACTTTGGGTTCCATGGCAGCAGCAATTCTCCTAATCCCTCTGGCCCGCTTTCACATGAGAATCCTTCAGTGGCTTCTGTTCACACAGTGGTCTTTCCAACAGCTTCCCATGTCTCACATGATTATGATTACAGAAGCATGCAAAAGGCACTAGTGTCTCAGGGCAGACCGTTCATTCAGCCCCCTCTGGTTGCCACAGTGGCCACAGACACCTCCCTGATAGGATGGGGGGGCATTATAAAGGCAGGACAGTCCAAGGCACTTGGCAGCCTCACGAGTACCATCTGCATATCAACATCTTAGAAATGAGAGCCATGCTCTTAGCGTTGCAAGCTCTTCAGGACTCAATTCCTTCTGGGACCATTGCAATCCAAACGGACAACATGTCATTGGTGTGGTACATCAACAAGCAGGGCGGAACCAGGTCCTACCCCCTATGTCAAGAAGCACTCAGACTCTGGCAGTGGGCAATTTCCTCCCAACGATTTCTGGTTGCGACACACATCCCTGGGAGGTCCAGCGTCATAGCGGACAGACTCAACAGAGCTATTCTCATGCCTCAGGAGTGGTCTCTGAACCAGGTAGTTGCGGATCTGGTCTTCCGCAAATGGGGACAGTGTTGCTGCGACCTTTTTTGCCACCCCCTTCAACAGCAAATGCAGCAACTACTTCTCCCTTCTTCCGCTTCCTGGTCATTCTCCCAGAGACGCACTAGTCCACGATTGGCCTCAGGGACTTCTTTATGCCTTCCCTCCATTTCCCCTAATACTGAAACTCATACAGAAAGCAATGTCGTTGAGTTGCAAAATGATCCTCATTGCCCCCTACTGGCCTTGACAGATATGGTTCCCATTCCTGCACCATTAGCTTCTCGAGCAGCCTTGGACTCTGGATCTGATTCCAGATCTACTGATTCATCAATCAGGCAGGCTGCATCAATCCCTTCAAACACTCCAGCTCACAGCTTGGTTGCTCCACTTCCAACCTTAGCCAGGCTTCTCAGCATTTCCCCGGCCGTGCGCAAAATTATTGTCTCCTCTCACAAGTCCGCCACTAGAAAGACTTATGCTAGCAAATGGAAACGTTTTCTGGTTGGGCAGAGGCTAGGAACATAGATCCCTTTTCAGCCCCAGTCCACGAAATCTTGGAGTTCTTAGCAGAACTTTTTAATTCTGGGTCCGCTTCTGCTACAATCAGGGTTCAATTAGCGGCCATCTCAAATTTTCATGTTGGGTTGCCTAATGTAAACATTATGTCTCATAAGCTATGCAAAGCTTTTCTAAGAGGGACTACTCTCCTTAGACTCCCAGTGAGAGATCCCCCTCCTCCTTGGGACCTAAACGTGGTACTAACCTCCTTAGTTATGCCCCCTTTTGAACCTGCAGCGTCCTGCTCCATTACGTTTCTATCTTGGAAAACTCTCTTCCTGGTAGCTATTACTTCAGCCAGACGTGTCTCTGAACTTCAGGCACTATGAGTCCATCCTCCATACTTCGTTTTTCATAAGGACAGGGTTGCTCTGAGGACTAATCCCTCTTTCGTTCCTAAAGTCTGCTCAGAAAATAATTTAAACCAAATCTATAGACCTACCTGTGTTTTTTCCTAACCACACCAACAAGGCAGAATACAGATTACATCAATTGGATGTTCATAGACAATTGCATTTTTACCTGCATAGGACAAAACATATAAGGACATCGGACCAACTATTCCTTTTCTATGCTCTGGGCAAACAAGGTCTCCCAGTTTCCAAAGTGACCTTATCCAGATGGTTGTCTCACATTATTACTTTCATCTATCAAATGAGAAACAAAGAGATCTGAAGTAGTTACTTCATTTGTTCTGCAACCTGTGGGTCTCAGATCCGACCAGCAGCTTTCCAAGCTTCAAGATCCGAGCTCCTAGCTCCTCCCCTCTACCCACAATCCCCTGTCACCACCATACTACCTCAGATCGTTTTTGCCGCGGCTTGAATAGAAGCGTCTTGAGAAGAGTTCCTGAGCTTAGACAGGAAAGTGATTTTTCTTAAATGTTTAATAAGTTAAAAAGAAGAATATTTAGAGTGTTTCTCTGCCCTTTTTTGTTTTCGGGATTGCGTTTTTATTCAGTTAAACCTTCCCCTAGGTGTTTGGGCGTGTGAGTGTGTGTGTTAACAAAATGGCCGAAGGCCATAAAGCTATTTTTTCAAAGTGCACTGGGTGTGGCCATAAGCTTTCCCCAGCTGATGGCCACACTCAGTGCGTTATATGCCTGGGGGGTTGTCCATTTGTCTTCAGACTGCCAGGTTTGCGCAGCCTTCAACCCCTGGGCTGTGAGGGACAGGAGGAACAGGCTTATTCTGGCAGGATTGCTTCCCCCGGAGGAGACCTCTTCCTCCTCTCCCTCCAAGGTGCAGGCTGCCCAGGTAGCTTCGGCACCCCTAATTCCCTCGACTCGGGCTGGGACTCAACCTCCCACTACTGCCTTGAGTACGAAGGAAGTTCAGTCTTCTCCTTCTAGGGAAAAGCACAGGGAGAAGCACAGACACAAGAGGCGAGCCGAGCCTCATCCCTCGGCTCTGCCTTCAAAAATTGTTAAATCGCCTCCTTGGGTGTCCGGACCTTCTCCTTCTCGGCTCCGATCTCCTTCATTCTCACCGGAGCCGGAGGAGGAGCTCTTATCACCCTCGAGGTCGTCGAGGCAGCCCTCCAGGCCCACCTCTACGACCTCCTCTAGATCTACTAGGTCTCTCTCTGACGCCGATATGGATAGGATGATGCGTCGGTTTTTGCAGACCCAAATGCAGATGGGGATGCTCCTGCCCCCCCTCCACAGGGGGGGGGAGTGCAGCTTCAATATTTGCCCCGATTTCTCCTTCTTCAATCTGGATCCGGGTTTTGGAGTCTTCAGATCCAGGCCCTTTCGGAGCCGGGGTTTTGTCGGCGCCGGTGGCCCAAGCCTTCTCGATGCCTACCATACCCTCGAGTATCTCGGATCCGAGCTCTCGGGGCCGTGGGCCGGGCGTCGGGTCCGTGGGAGCAGGTGCATCTTCGGCACCGCCTATGTCGGAGAGCACCTCCCTTTCGGATCCGATGGCTTCGGCTGCGACCCTGATCCCTATCTCGGAGCCGAGGAGACTGCTCTCGGGGCCGGAAGAGAGTAGTTCTCCCTCGGCGTTCGAGGTAGTGGAGAGGGTACTGTCGAGGTCTTCCAGATCCCCGACTCGGGCTTTGGATCCCTCCGCTCCCCCATTGCATACGGGTCTAACTTCCATCATCCTTCCATCGGGACAGCCTGCTCAGACCCTCCAGTTGGTTCCCTCGGAGGAACAAGAGGCCATTGACGCGCCCTCTTCTGACAGTCCCACAGAGGAGGTGCCTCGTAAACAGACGTGTAAAAAGAGGCACATGGACTCCCCCAAGTCCGTCACCACAGATACGGACTTAGAGGAAAGGGAAGGTTCCCCAAGGTCACCCCCCCCAAGGATGTCTCCTTTGGAGACATCATGGAAATGTTGCGTATCAGGGGGGGGTGGTCTGCCCAAAAACCTTCCTCGGTTGAGTCCGTATTTCTGGAGGCATTTGAAGCGGGCTCATCTACCTCCTGGGTGCCCCCACCGGCAGATCCCCTGGTAAGATCCCCTGACTACCAGGGCTTGGCAGGATCCCAACACCGTGGAGCCTATCCCACGCCGACCGGATAAAATCCTTAGCCCCCCTTCAGACAGGCAGGCTTGGGCCAAAGGGTCTCCAGTTGATGCCATGTTGGTGGCTGCTGCCACTAAGAGAGAACTCTCCCAGGAGAGCTCCACGGTCCACCCGCCGGACAAGGAGTCCCGGGCGCTGGACCGTATAGGGAAGTGGACCTTTGCTTCAGCAACCTTCTCTGTGAGGGCGCTGAATTATATGGCGCATGTCATCAGGCTGCAACGGGATTTGATCAAGGAATACACTGCAGCTCAACCTGAGTCCATGTCGGTCGAGGACAAAACCGTGTTCTCGACACGTATGGCCACTCTCAAGTCCATTTCAAATACGTCCATGCGGCTACTGTCTTATGCTATGGAGGGAGCCGCAAGGGACAGCTGGGCAGGTGTTGTCTTGAGATGTCACGCCTGGCTCCATCTTTGTAATTTCACGGAACCTTTCAAGGCATCCTTCGCGAATGCACCCTTTGAGGGCTCTTCGCTTTTTGACAAGACCGTACGCGATACACTAATCCAAAGCGAGAAAGACGGGAAGACGCTGTCTGCCGTCGGAGTCCGCTTCTCGAGCCCCCAACGTTCCTTCTCAAGGAATCAGAGGGGGCAAAAGAAGCTGAGGTTCCGCAAGTCTCAGCAATCCTATCCAGCTTCGGACTCCGCGCCTTCCAGAGGCAGAGGAGGGCAGGGTGGACGCCGGCCCAGAGGCAGAGGGGGACCGCATAACTTCGGGTCTAGGGAGCCTTTCTCCAAGAGACCCGCGCAGCAGCCCTGAGGGCTTACCCGACTGTCCAGCTCTGGAGACAGTCGGGGGGCGTTTAACGAAGCATCTGTCAATGTGGGAGTCCATCACGAACGATCAATGGGTGCTCCGAATTATATCCAGAGGCTACAAAATTCCCTTCCTATTTCATCCTCCCTCAGGTGGTCGCCTCCCCGATGTCGCACCCAATCAAAGAGAGGCGGCAACCATAGAGATTTCAAATTTGTTAGAAAAAAGAGCCATCCAGTGGGTCCCCCCAGACCAATCCGGATTGGGCTACTACTCAAGGTTCTTTTTAGTGCCAAAAAAGACGGGGGACCTCAGGCCCATTCTAGACTTGTCCGCCCTGAACATGTTTGTCCCCAAAGAAAAATTCCGGATTGTCACTCTACAATCTATTCTCCCCTTAATGCAGGAGAATGACTGGATGTGCTCTATAGACCTCAAGGACGTGTACTACCACATCCTAATGGACAGACAGTCCAGGAGGTTCCTCCGCTTCTGGCTAGGGGCCAGTCATTACCAGTTCAGGGTCCTTCCGTTCGGACTCACCTCAGTCCCCAGGGTGTTCACCAAAGTCATGGCAGTGGTTGCGGCCCACCTGAGGCTTCAGGGCATAAGGGTCTTTCCGTACCTAGACGACTGGCTCCTCACAGCAACCAACAGGCATCAACTTTGTACCGCGAGAGACTATGTGCTGTCTCTTGCCAACAGCTTGGGCATCTCAGTCAACATACCGAAATCCTTTCTTCATCCTGTGCAAGCATTAGATTTCATAGGAGCCAGGCTAGATTCCCGATCTTCTCGGGCCTTCTTGACCTCGGACAGGCTGCCCAGCCTCTCACTCCAGGTTTTGGTTCTTCTTCGCACCAAAGCTCTGCCGGTGGAGTTAGTCCTGAGAGCACTAGACTCGATGGCAGCGGCTATCGGCCTCTCTCTCCATGCTTGCCTAAGGATGCGTATATTACAGTGGACACTCCAAGTTCAATGGTCACTGTTACTCCACCCATTGAACACTCCTATCCCCCTGAGCAGAGTTTGCAGGGAATCCCTCCTTTGGTGGCTTCACTCCCCAGAACTCAGGCAAGGTAGACCCTTTGTGATTCCCCCCCCCCCCAGGTCATGTTAACCATGGATGCTTCTCGCCTAGGGTGGGGGGGCATTGTTTGGGCAGAAACGTCCAAGGTAAGTGGACCTTGTCAGAGACCACCTTGCACATAAATGTTCTGGAGATGAGGACGGTGCTTCTAGCATTGCAGGCTCTCCAAGACCTTCTACCTCTAGGAACGATTGCAATACAGACAGACAATATGTCAGTGGTCTGGTATACAAACAAACAAGGGGGAACCAGATCCTACCCTCTTTGTGGAGAAGCCATGAGAGTTTGGGAATGGGCGATATCCACCAACCGCTTTCTGATAGCAACGCACATTCCGGGACGATCCAACATTCTGGCGGACAAATTGAGTCGAGTAATTCTCAGTCCTTACGAGTGGTCTCTCAATCCGAAAGTTGTGAAGGAAATTTTCCACAAGTGGGGTTGGCCTCGCTGCGATCTTTTTGCTACCCCCCCAAAACACAAAATGCAGCGAGTTCTTCGCAATTCTTCCCCCAGAAGGGGAGAGCCCCGGAGACGCTCTGATTCATGCTTGGCCTCCCGGTCTACTCTATGCTTACCCCCCGCTTCCGCTCATGGCGAAGTTCATTCAGAAAGCTGCACGGTTGAAGAGCAAAATTATCCTCATAGCCCCATTCTGGCCTCGTCAAGTCTGGTTTCCATACCTGCGGTCTCACAGTCTCTCCTCCCCTTTAATCCTGGATCCCATTCCAGATCTGATATCACACCCAACAGGGGTGCCCAACACCGAACCTGGTAAACCTCAAGCTTGCAGCTTGGTTGATCCAGTTCCACTAATGGCAAGGACTCCCGGTATCTCGTCACCAGTGAAAACTATTCTGGTAGCGGCTCATAAACCGTCCACCAGGAAAATCTATAATAGCAAGTGGAAACGATTTTCTATCTTTTTTTGAACAAGGGGCCAGTGCATCAACGGTTAAAGTACAGTTGGCAGCAATATCCCATTTTCATGTGGGAGACGGATTAGGATCTCTAGCATATAGAAAATTGTGTAAGACATTCTTGCGTGGCGTTTTCCTTCTCAAGCCACCAGTGAAATCCATGACTCCCCCTTGGGACTTAACCTTTGTTCTGCAAGCCTTAACGAAACCTCCTTTTGAACCTGCAGCTTCTGTACCCCTTAATTTTCTGTCCTGGAAAACAGCATTCTTGGTGGCCATAACTTCTTCTAAAAGGGTTTCAGAGCTCCAAGCTTTGTGCATGAAACCTCCCTATCTTATTTTCCACAATGACAGAGCGTCTCTCAGGACTAACCCGTCTTTCTTACCAAAAGTGGCATCTGTGGCAAATATCAATCAGACTATCAATCTGCCAGTCTGTTTCAAAAATTTTCAAAATAAGGGAGAATACATGTTGCATACACTAGACGTACATAGACAGTTGCATTTTTACCTGCACAGGACCAAAGATGTTTGTAAGGCTGATCAACTCTTTGTGTCGTTTGCTCCTTCATACATGGGAAAACCTATATCCAAAGTGACACTGGCTAATTGGATTTGTCAATGTATTTCTCAGACTTATAAGGCATCAGGCAAAACAACCCCATTCAAAATCCGTGCACATTCCACAAGGTCCATCGCAACATCTGCAGCCTTCTGGTCCAGGATGCCGTTGGACGACATATGTTCAGCAGCCACTTGGTCTTCTGCTCATATGTTTATTTCTCATTATAAGCTGGACATGATATCTAGAAGCAGGGCGTCCTTTGGCTCTGTGGTGCTTCGGAATATCCTCCCATAGACCACCCAGGTTTCTTTGTTTAGGTAGCTGGGGACTCTGTCCCACAGGTTGCAGAACAAATGAAGTAACTACTTCAGATTTAGAAGTTATGTACTCACCATAACATTCCATCTGAGTAGGTACTTCATTTGTCTGCAACCATCCCCCCCTGCCATCCCCCTAACCTGTATCGGGTTTCTAGGATCTTTATGATTCTTGAGAATATCTGAACCTGTTTATTACAGGTTTTTTTCAGGTGATACAGCAAAACCGATCTGAGGTAGTGTGGTGGTGACAGGGGATTGTTTGTAGAGTGGAGGAGCTAGGAGCTCGGATCTTGAAGCTTGGAAAGCTGTCGGTCAGATCCGAGACCCACAGGTTGCAGACAAATGAAGTACCTACTCAGATGGAACATTATGGTGAGTACATAACTTCTAATTATCTATCAAACCAAAAGGTCATTCTACTAGGGCTTTAGCCACCTGTGTAGCCTTCTAGTCTAGGTTGCCCATGAACTCTATCTGTGCAGCTGCTACGTGGGCAAACCCTCATACCTTTATTTCTCATTACAAGCTAGATATGGTCTTCAGGAGCAGAGCTAACTTTGGTTCCACTGTTCTGAAAAGTCTGTTCCAATGAGCCACCCAGGATTGTAGGTGCTAGGGACGCTGTCCCAACCAGCAAGAACGAAGGCGAGATAGACAACTTAACATAAAGAAGTTATGTACCTACCATAACGTTCCATGTTAGTTGTCTTCATCTCGCCTTCTTTCTTGCGTCCCACCCTCCATCCCCCTATCCTATTGGACCGAAAGGAGTTCAAGTTTTACTGGCTGAGTGTTCTCTGGTTGTTTCCTCTACTGACTTACAGAGTATGACAGGTGTGCTCAACATTTTGTTTGGAGAGGTTCATTCTCTTGCTATGGCTAGGGTTAGCTATTTCAAACGAGATCTAGGTAGCTAGCGCTAGACATCATGGGATAAGGGGTAATCTCGAGCCAGTAAACAGCTCTCGAGCTATAGAAGATGGCCGAGGATTGGCTCCCATCCCAACCAGCAAGAAAGAAGGCGAGATGAAGACAACTAACATGGAACGTTATGGTAGGTACACAACTTCTTTTTACCCTAAGTCTAAGAAATATGTGAGTTATGTGGGTACTGATGGTCAACAGCAATTTAGTGGGTATGGGAAAGGTAATGAAGGTGCCAACCACCCAAATGGTCTGGAGAATAATGTGATACCTGGTGATTTGAATAATCCTTTAGAATACCCCCCCCCCCCCGAGATCAGAAAGGCTGAAGAACAAACAGCCAACAGATTACTACCAGAACAACTGGAGGGGGTGGACGAACAGGGGAGGGAAAAACAAGCATTAAATCAGTACGAACGTGGTGTGGTAGATATTATTAGTGATGGGTGTAAGTTGAACTTTCGTGGCTACACTTTAATTATAGCAGCCTAGACATCACTAAGACACATTCTGACTTGTTTACTAAAGGTTTTAAATTTGCAGCTAAGAAAAAAATGTGACACTAGCAAGTTAATTATTGATTTGAAAATGTTCGTTCGGAAGAAAAACCTTGAATTATTATTTGAAGGGAATAGTAAAAATCAGAACAGTTTAAAAAGAAAAAGTACTTGTAACCTACCCTTACATCACCAATTAAGAAATTTTGTAATAGCTGTAGAGTTAATGGAAATAATATTAGACAATAACTTCATATTTTTTGAGGGGGAGTTTTTCCGTCAGACAAAAGGGGTAGCTATGGGAGCTGTGTGTGCACCCACCTGTGCAAATATAGTTCTTTCCGGTTGGGAAGAGAAATTCATCTTCGGTTCAAGATTTAAGGACTGTTGGGTTCTGTATAAACGTTTCCTGGATGACATCTGTTTATTTTGGATTGAAAGTGAAGATAAGTTTCTTGAATTCTTTGATTATATATCTAAAACTTCTAGATGTTATGTGATCCTATCTCGCCTACATTCTGACTGATGGGTTCGGAGCCGATTCCTCGGCTCCGACTCGGCACGCTTATGCCAAAGAGCGAAGTCTCTTATTGGCTGAGCTTACTATATCCCAGGATGCACCACTACCAGTCCCCCAGATCTCGTTTGCCGCTAACTAGCAAAGACGTGGTCTCGAGCTGGCAGAGCTAAGTAGTGTCTTTTCACTAACTTTTTCTGTCAGAAATTTGCTAATTCTTTAACAAAAAGCTGTTTTAACAGCTACTCTGTGCTGTTGTGTGTGTTTGAAAACTTTTTTGTGGAAAATTTGTGTGTGATTGGTGTTTGTTCTGGTTACAGGCTCCCTTGATCCGTAGGGCCTTTCCTGTTGGTTAATCCCTTTTGAACCTTAGGGGTTCTTGAATTCCTTTATACATTTGTTCACTGTTGTTCAGTTGGCCTTTATTTTAATTGCGCTATCATTGTGAACGGCAAGTTAATCTTTGTAGGGTCAGTCCTTTCCAACAAAGTTTTGTCTGTGAGAGAGTTATTCAATTTTACTTATAATGTCTCAGGCACCTAGGCCTTCAGGCTTCAAGAAGTGCACTAAATGTAGTTTTAAAATGTCTATCACGGATGACCACTCTCTCTGTGTATATTGTTTGGGCGCCAAACATTTGCAGGAGTCCTGCAGCGTGT